>NC_041390.1:293049183-293067506 GCF_002162155.2 Triticum dicoccoides
GATAACCACTAAACGATTAAGTAGCGATGTATGCAAAGCTAGACAATGAGCATTTCATAATACACTCGTTCAGCATATCTTTAGGATAAAAGAGAAAACTGCGAAAAAAATTGTTTTCCTAAATAAAAAGATCAAGAAATTTATTTTGTATGGTTCTTATTTCGTTGAAAACGTTTCCATGAGACTGTCTTTCATTGAAGAAGTCCATGACTTGTTCTAGGTGATATGAGGTTGAACATGCTTTAGAAAAAAATGCAAAGAAGGGTACATGAGGGTGGAATAAAAATCAAAACGATGACCCCTTCTTTCTTCCTGAACATTACCGATAAATATTCATTCTTTATACGTTAGGTCGGGTTTCAGATGTATATCATTTAATATATGAAACCAAAAAGAAGAAATGACAAGAAAGTTGTATATAGATGGAGGAATAAATTATGATGTGGAAAACAAGGCAGGGGTTCAAATCCTGTCATCCCTACCTATTACTTCTGATGAGGACATGACTACCTTGGATATGACCAAAAATATTGCATATATGCATATTTGTCAGGTGATTTCTAGTGCAAACTATTCAATAATCTATTTATATTATCCAGAACAAAAATACTTCACACACTTTTTGATGAGGACATGACTACCTTGGATATGACCAAAAATATTTCATATATGCATATTTGTCAGGTGATTTCTAGTGCAAACTATTCAATAATCTATTTATGTTATCCAGAACAAAAATACTTCATACACTTTTGTGTTTTGTCTAATTGCAGGTGTATGGGACATTTGTACAATCCACATATGAAGATAAGGAAGAAAGAGATGTTTATTTGCTGTCCAAAAAGTTCTCTCACGTCATTTTTGGCCCAAGAGAAGATAGAGTCCAAGTCTCTCACGTTCTGGATTCAGATTCGGACTGCACAGACATACCTGACTCAAAACGCACACAAGTTTTTCATACAGACTCCGAATTGAGTGATTCTTTTTTTGTTGGAAACTAGATTTCGTGTACTTTCCAACCCAATTGGAATCACCTTCAAATTCGTCCGGAGCGTTGAGTTGTGGACGAAACAATCTGATGCTGCAGCAGAATCCGAGTCAAACTACAAGTCCAAAGGTGTTACATCACCTCCACTTGGGCCCATTGGCCTTGTACGACCTAGATTTAGTTTTAGGCTGCCTTGGGACGTCCTCCCACCTCCTTGGCCGCCACCCCTTGCTCCTATATAAGTAGATCCATCTAGTAGCTTTCCCTTGGGATTTGTTTAGTTAAAAGTTAGCCATTGCAACTTCGTGTACTTCGTTTGTGTCCAACGACCAGACCAAGACCGCTTCCGGATCCCCACCATTATCAATACCTCATATATATTTGCAATATTCAGATTGCTTTATCATATTCTTGCTCGTTCTTCGATTGCTTGCAGGAATAGACCTTCGTGGTCAGGCTGACCGTGCTTCCGGCATCGTCAGTAACCTCAGGAGATTGGTTTAGCGATTGCTAAGGCGCAACGTCGTGCACGTTTGTAGTCGGATCGTCAAAGTCGTCTCCACCAAATCGATAGTTATCATCTCATCGAAAGATCGGGACCCTCGCCTCTATCACTTTTGTGTTTTGTCTAATTGCAGGTGTATGGGACATTTGTACAATCCACATATGAAGATAAGGAAGAAAGATATGTTTATTTGCTGTCCAAAAAGTGATAGAGGCGAGGGTCCCGATCTTTCGATGAGATGATGGATATCGCTTTGGTGGAAGTCGACTTTGACGATCCGACTACGAACGTGCGAGGACGTCGCGCCTTAGCAATCGCTAAACCAACTCCGAGAGGTTATTGACCACGCCGGAGCACGATCAACCTGACCACGAGGGTCTGTTTCCTGCGAGCAAACAAAGAACAAGCAAGAAACTAAGATTGCAATCTGGATATTGCGAATATAAGATGAAAGCTTTATTGATCAAGGTGGGGTTCTGTGACGCCTTTGTCTGGTCGTTGAACACAAACGAAGTACGCGAAGTTGCAGCTATGGCGAACTTTTAATCTAAACAAAACCCAAAGTCTAAACGATGCCCTAAGGGCTGTATATATGGAGGAAGAGGGGGGGGGGAATTTCGTGGCCCTTGGTGGAGGGGTCCGAAATCAACCCTATCTCTTGTTTCCCCACACATACGGACTCTAAAAATAGCCTATACTTATGTATTTCGAAATTACATGGGCCTGGCCCAATAATAAGGTGACGCAACACCTAAAATAGCCTCGGGACGAAATTTATGAAGTGGCGTCTTGTATATTTCGTCCAAGGCTTCATGCACCCATCATGGTGGCTTCAAAGTCCTGAAATCATCACTTGTAACTCCGTTCTTGTTTCCCTTGCGCATGCCATCATCTCCATGCTTGTTCTTGCTCCAATGTTCATCCTTCTCCAAGCTAGGCCCTTCATTTGTAAGCAAAACAAATGTATCCAATTTAGGCAGCATCATATTCTCATGAACATTAGAATCATTACCAAGAAACGAAAGTACCTGGTAATTTAGTTGGCGTGCACGAGCTCTAGTAATTGGTCCAGTATGTATAGCAGCAGGGGTTGTGGGTGTAACAATTGTATTGATATCCTCATCATCCTCCCCTTCTTGAAATGAAGTCGTCCTCGACGGAAGTTCATCTTCCTCACCCAAATAAGGCTTCAAATCTGCAATGTTAAAAGTGGGACTAACCCCAAAATCTGCAGGCAGCTCAAGTTTATATGCATTATCATTTATTTTCTCTAACGCCTTAAAGGGACCATCAGCACGTGGCATTAACTTTGATTTGCGCAAATCAGGAAATCTATCCTTACGCAAATGTAACCAAACAAGATCTCCGGGTGCAAACACAACATGTTTTCTACCCTTATCTCCAGCAAGTTTATATTTAGCATTCATGCGCTCAATGTTTTCCTTAGTTAACTCATGCATTTTTAAAATCAATTCAGCACGTTGTTTAGCATCAAAATTAACCTTCTCCGAAGATGGAAGAGGCAACAAATCAATAGGTGCACGAGGTAGGAAACCATACACAACTTCAAAAGGGCACATCTTAGTAGTAGAATGCAATGAACGATTATAAGCAAATTCAATATGAGGCAAGCATTCCTCCCACATTTTCTTATTATTCTTCAAGACAGCCCTAAGCATAGTAGACAACGTTCTATTGACTACTTCAGTTTGTCCATCAGTTTGGGGGTGACAAGTAGTACTAAAAAGCAGTTTAGTCCCCAACTTAGCCCATAAACATCTCCAAAAGTGGCTAAGAAATTTAGTATCACGATCTGAAACAATAGTATTTGGCACACCATGCAAGCGAATAATTTCACGAAAGAACAAATCAGCAACATTAACAGCATCATCGCTTTTATGACATGGTATAAAGTGTGCCATTTTCGAGAATCTATCCACGACAACAAATATGCTATCCCTCCCCTTCTTTGTTCGAGGTAAACCTAAAACAAAGTCCATAAATATATCCTCCCAAGGAACACTAGGTACAGGCAAAGGCATATATAAACCATGAGGATTGAGGCGTGACTTAGCTTTTTGACATGTAGTGCAGCGAGCAATAAAACGCTCAACATCCCGTCTCATCTTTGGCCAAAAGAAATGTGTAGCAAGTACGTCCTCCGTCTTCTTCACGCCAAAGTGTCCCATTAATCCTCCTCCATGCGCCTCCTGCAACAACAAAAGACCAACGGAGCTAGCTGGAATGCATAGCTTGTTAGCACGAAACACAAATCCATCGTTAACAACAAACTTGTTCCACATTCTTCCTTCTTTACAATTATGCATTACATCTTTAAAATCAGCATCATGCACATATTGATCTTTGATGGTCTCCAAACCAAATATTTTGAAGTCAAGTTGTGAAAGCATAGTATAGCGACGAGACAAAGCATCAGCAATAACATTTTCTTTTCCCTTCTTGTGTTTAATGACATAAGGGAAAGTCTCAATGAATTCAACCCATTTAGCATGTCTACGATTCAGTTTAGCTTGACTTTTAATATGTTTCAATGATTCATGATCAGAATGTATAACAAATTCTTTGGGCCATAAATAATGTTGCCATGTTTCTAAAGTCCGAACAAGAGCATATAATTCTTTATCATAAGTAGAATAATTCATACTAGGCCCACTCAATTTTTCAGAAAAGTATGCAACAGGTTTGCCATCTTGTAATAACACACCTCCTAATCCAATTCCACTAGCATCACATTCAAGCTCAAAAGTCTTATTAAAATCAGGAAGTTGGAGTAAAGGAGCATGTGTCAACTTATCTTTCAATACTGTGAAGGCTTCTTCCTGTGCGGTACCCCAAAGAAAAGGCACATCTTTCTTTGTAAGCTCATTGAGAGGTGCAGCAATGGTGCTGAAATCTCTCACGAAACGCCTATAGAATCCAGCGAGGCCAAGAAAACTCCTCACTTGTGTGACCGTTTTGGGCTGCGTCCAACTCTCAATAGCTTCAATCTTGGCTTTATCAACTTCAATTCCCTGTGGAGTAACAACATAGCCAAGAAAAGATACTCGGTCGGTGCAAAAGGTGCACTTCCCAAGGTTACCAAACAAACGTGCATCACGTAGAGCAATAAAAACAGCACGTAAATGTTCCAAATGTTCCTCCAAAGATCTGCTATAAATCAATATGTCATCAAAGTAAACTACCACAAATCGTCCAATGAAAGCACGAAAAACTTCGTTCATTAATCTCATGAAAGTACTAGGTGCATTAGTTAACCCAAAAGGCATGACTAACCACTCATATAATCCAAACTTAGTTTTAAATGCTGTTTTCCATTCATCTCCCAATTTCATACGAATTTGATGGTAGCCACTACGCAAATCAACTTTGGAGAATATTGTAGAGCCACTCAATTCATCAAGCATATCATCTAGCCTAGGAATAGGATGACGATAACGAATAGTAATATTATTAATGCCTCTACAATCAACACACATACGTGATGTACCATCCTTTTTCGGCACTAGAATAATAGGAACAGCACAAGGACTAAGGGATTCGCGTATATAACCTTTGTCGAGAAGCTCTTGTACTTGACGCATAATCTCCTTCGTCTCCTCTGGATTGGTACGGTATGGTGCACGGTTTGGCAGTGAAGCACCGGGAATTAAGTCAATCTGATGCTCAATCCCTCGAATAGGCGGTAATCCCGGTGGCACGTCTTGTGGAAAGACGTCAGCGAACTCCTGCAAAATGTTAGTGACAGCAGGAGGCAAAGAGAAAGGCACGTCCTCGAATGAAAATAATGCCTCTTTGCACACAAAAGCATAGCAAACAGATTTGCTGAAATCTAGCTCATCAATATCAGATTTGGTGGCAAATAAACATGCACTTTTCAATTTAATTTCAGAAGCAACACTAGATGGTTTATTATTAGGCTTCATTTGTTGCTCAAATTCTTTTGCCACAATCTGATTTTCACTCATATTCGTCTCCTGTTTTGCTTTATTAGCTCTATTAATATCATCTTTCAAAATGGAATCAGGAGTCATAGGAAGCAAAGTAATATTTTTACCCTTATGAACAAGAGTATAGTGATTGTTTCTACCATGGTGTACAGAATTTTTATCAAATTGCCATGGTCTACCAAGTAATAAGGAACATGCTTGCATAGGTACCACATCACAATCAACATAATCAGCATATGTAGAGATACTAAAATGCACACGAACAGTACGTGTTATCTTAACCTTGCCGCTGTTGTTGAACCATTGGATGTAGTAAGGATGTGGATGTGGTCTTGTGGTGAGAGAAAGCTTCTCCACCATCTCCATGCTAGCCAAGTTGTTGCAGCTCCCTCCGTCTATGATGACGCGCACAGAACGTTCCTTCACAACTCCCTTGGTATGGAACAAATTGTGCCTCTGATTTTGCTCAGCTTGTGTGACCTGCACACTCAAAACACGTTGAGCAACTAAACATTCATACCTGTCAGCGTCTTCAGGAGCCATGTATTGCGTCTCATGATCAGAATCATCTCCACCATGTTCCTCACGTGTAATAAGAGCCAAAGTCTCCTCATCATAGTCACTAGCGGACTCATATCCACCATCCGCGGTAGCAATCATCACACGCGGAGATTTGCATTCTCTCGCATAATGACCTCCTCCCTTACAACGACGACAAATAATATCACAGAACAGACTCGATCTAAACTACGAAAAACTGTAAAATCTCAACGAGCAACCTGGAAATCTGATACCACTTGATAGAGGCGAGGGTCCCGATCTTTCGATGAGATGATGGATATCGCTTTGGTGGAAGTCGACTTTGACGATCCGACTATGAACGTGCGAGGACGTCGCGCCTTAGCAATCGCTAAACCAACTCCGAGAGGTTATTGACCACACCGGAGCACGATCAACCTGACCACGAGGGTCTGTTTCCTGCGAGCAAACGAAGAACAAGCAAGAAACTAAGATTGCAATCTGGATATTGCGAATATAAGATGAAAGCTTTATTGATCAAGGTGGGGTTCTGTGACGCCTTTGTCTGGTCGTTGAACACAAACGAAGTACGCGAAGTTGCAGCTATGGCGAACTTTTAATCTAAACAAAACCCAAAGTCTAAACGATGCCCTAAGGGCTGTATATATGGAGGAAGAGGGGGGGGGGGGAATTTCGTGGCCCTTGGTGGAGGGGTCCGAAATCAACCCTATCTCTTGTTTCCCCACACATACGGACTCTAAAAATAGCCTATACTTATGTATTTCGAAATTACATGGGCCTGGCCCAATAATAAGGTGACGCAGCACCTAAAATAGCCTTGGGACGAAATTTATGAAGTGGCGTCTTGTATATTTCGTCCAAGGCTTCATGCACCCATTATGGTGGCTTCAAAGTCCTGAAATCATCACTTGTAACTCCGTTCTTGTTTCCCTTGCGCATGCCATCATCTCCATGCTTGTTCTTGCTCCAATGTTCATCCTTCTCCAAGCTAGGCCCTTCATTTGTAAGCAAAACAAATGTATCCAATTTAGGCAGCATCATATTCTCATGAACATTAGAATCATTACCAAGAAACGAAAGTACCTGGTAATTTAGTTGGCGTGCACGAGCTCTAGTAATTGGTCCAGTATGTATAGCAGCAGGGGCTGTGGGTGTAACAATTGTATTGATGTCCTCATCAAAAAGTTCTCTCACGTCACTTTTGGCCCAAGAGAAGATAGAGTCCAAGTCTCTCACGTTCTGGATTTAGATTCGGACTGCACAGACATACCTGACTCAAAACGCACACAAGTTTTTCATACGGACTCCGAATTGGGTGATTCTTTTGTTGTTGGAAACTAGATTTCGTGCACTTTCCAACCCAATTGGAATCACCTTCAAATTCTTCCGGAGCGTTGAGTTGTGGACGAAACAATCTGATGCTGCAGCAGAATCCGAGTCAAACTACAAGTCCAAAGGTGTTGCATCACCTCCACTTGGGCCCATTGGCCTTGTACGACCTAGATTAGTTTTAGGCTGCCTTGGGACGTCCTCCCACCTCCTTGGCCGCCACCCCTTGCTCCTATATAAGTAGATCCATCTAGTAGCTTTTCCTTGGGATTTGTTTAGTTAAAAGTTAGCCATTGCAACTTCGTGTACTTCGTTTGTGTCCAACGACCAGACCAAGACCGCTTACACATCCCCACCATTATCAATACCTCATATATATTTGCAATATTCAGATTGCTTGATCATATTCTTGCTCGTTCTTCGATTGCTTGCAGGAATAGACCTTCGTGGTCAGGCTGACCGTGCTTCCGGCATCGTCAGTAACCTCAGGAGATTGGTTTAGCGATTGCTAAGGCGCAACGTCGTGCACGTTTGTAGTCGGATCGTCAAAGTCGTCTCCACCAAATCGATAGTTATCATCTCATCGAAAGATCGGGACACCCCCGCCTCTATCAACTTCTCCTATGGGCAGTAACGAGGGATCAATTGAGATCGATTCAAATTGGACAAAATTCAGAGTTTCATTTTTCCATATGCATGCGGTACAAAAATCATCCTTTTATTTACTGCTTTATCTCCCGGAAAGCACTCTTAGTTCAGTTTGGTAGAACATGTGTCTCCAGAACCCAATGTCGTAGGTTCAAATCCTACAGAGCGTGATTCTGTTCTTGTTATGTCGAATCCAAAAAAAGAACTTATATAAATATAAGAAAATGATATAGTAATGAGATCCATATCGTCATCGTAGTAAAAAGAAAGATCTGCAAGCATTCTTTATGGGAGTCGGGGCTTTCTGATTTGAAGTTGCTGGAAAAGGACCTCTGTGATCGATTGATCATTAGTCATTTTTTAAGGTAAGTAGGCAGGGGTGTCTTGATCGAAACCGAACTTCAGTTCCACCCAGCTCAGATTCTATGCAGCAGTGGGGAAGACCTGTTTATACTTTTATTGAGAATTACATTTCTTCCTGCCGCACCCCAATTCTTTCCCAGCAGTTGAAAATTGATATGAGATCTTAAACCCAGTGGGCTCCTATGTTCTGGGCAGAGGCATTGATGCGGGTAGGATGCGTGTCTGCTTTCCTATTGTTTGAAGGAGTAGATACATTCATTTCCTTTTGCCAGAGTGGGAGTGAGAGTTGTCTGGGATGTTGACAATCACTATCTCGTGACTTCACGAGATAGTGATTCTCCTCACGACCACCATTTCATTTACCTTCACCCTAGGACTCAGGAACAACATCTTAGAACCTGTTTTATCCTCTGAACAACTAACAACAAACACTAGAACTAGAGTTATAAACCTTCCGAGATGGCTTCATCTATTGCTTCTTTGTTGTCTTTCTTATCTGGCAGATGAAAATGGGAATCTGTTTCTAGATTGTGTGAGTGGTCAGTTGTGATGGAGAACAGGGGATTCCCAATCCAAAAGAGATTGGCTTGTTTTCGGAAACTTCCACGCCGGCTATGCGCGGGAACCATCCGTTAATCCGTGTGAACCAAGAAGAGAAAATAGAAGCTTTTTACACGCCTGTCTAGCCAATCCAATAGGCTTTTCTTTCATATAAAAGAAGTTGAAAACAAAACAGAGATAGAAGAGCATAAGCCAACTCTGCATGGAAAGCCCCTCTGGTAAAGAATTTGAGAACAGACTGTTGATAGAATTCGGGAATCATTATCAGCTGATGGAAGGAAGGCGTGGGTCTACCACCCCTTTCAGTAGCTGAGGTGCTCTGAGCTTGCGTCTCTCACATCCCCAAAAGGAAGAGTTGGTGGATCAGGTCGAACGGTTTGTTCCGTCATCAACTGTCAGTAGTAAGTACTCTAGAGCTCCAAAATGGCTTCCAAGCGAGGAAACGGCAACACAGGTTTCCTAGTGCAACGCCATTCGAGTAATAAAAGGGAAACAGACGCACTATTTCATTCCAATTCCATGTTTTTTTGCAGTTTGTTAAGGGGAATGAGAAAACAAAAGAGTTTCTTCGATCAAATCTTGGAGAACACTTTGTATTCCACTGCTTCGACCTTGATTTCTTGGCTTTGATGTTGTTATCACAATCAGGTTGCCATAACACACATTGCTATGTTGAGACAACATGATCTTGAATCAGGATTGGATTGCCTTATCTTATTAGTAGGAAGTGGTGAAGTTCCCTTTTCTTTTCCTTGGGAAACGGCACCTGCATTCCCGTGAGCTTTTCCTATCCCATTGCTCTCGATTCTCTAATTCCCTTTGTTGGTGTCAAAACCGGCGGATCTCGGGTAGGGGGTCCCGAACTGTGCGTCAAGGCCGGATGGTAACAGGAGGCAGGGAACACTTTGTTTTACCCAGGTTCGGGCCCTCTCGATGGAGGTAATACCCTACTCCTGCTTGATTAATATTGATGATATGGGTAGTACAAGAGTAGATCTACCACGAGATCAAGGAGGCTAAACCCTAGAAGCTAGCCTATGGTATGATTGTTGTGTATGGAGTTGATTGCTGATAGAGGCAAAGGTGTCCCGTCTTTCGATGAGATGGTGGATTTCGCTTTGGTGGAAGTCGACTTTGACGATCCGACTACGAACGTGCGAGGACGTCGCGCCTTAGCAATCGCTAAACCAACTCCGAGAGGTTATTGACCACGCCGGAGCACGATCAACCTGACCACGAGGGTCTGTTTCCTGCGAGCAAACGAAGAACAAGCAAGAAACTAAGATTGCAATCTGGATATTGCGAATATAAGATGAAAGCTTTATTGATCAAGGTGGGGTTCTGTGACGCCTTTGTCTGGTCGTTGAACACAAACGAAGTACGCGAAGTTGCAGCTATGGCGAACTTTTAATCTAAACAAAACCCAAAGTCTAAACGATGCCCTAAGGGCTGTATATATGGAGGAAGAGGGGGGAATTTCGTGGCCCTTGGTGGAGGAGTCCGAAATCAACCCTATCTCTTGTTTCCCCACACATACGGACTCTAAAAATAGCCTATACTTATGTATTTCGAAATTACATGGGCCTGGCCCAATAATAAGGTGACGCAGCACCTAAAATAGCATCGGGACGAAATTTATGAAGTGGCATCTTGTATATTTCGTCCAAGGCTTCATGCACCCATTATGGTGGCTTCAAAGTCCTGAAATCATCACTTGTAACTCTGTTCTTGTTCCCCTTGCGCATGCCATCATCTCCATGCTTGTTCTTGCTCCAATGTTCATCCTTCTCCAAGCTAGGCCCTTCATTTGTAAGCAAAACAAATGTATCCAATTTAGGCAGCATCATATTCTCATGAACATTAGAATCATTACCAAGAAACGAAAGTACCTGGTAATTTAGTTGGCGTGCACGAGCTCTAGTAATTGGTCCAGTATGTATAGCAGCAGGGGCTGTGGGTGTAACAATTGTATTGATGTCCTCATCATGATGTAACACCTTTGGACTTGTAGTTTGACTCGGATTCTGCTGCAGCATCAGATTGTTTCGTCCACAACTCAACGCTCCGGACGAATTTGAAGGTGATTCCAATTGGGTTGGAAAGTGCACGAAATCTAGTTTCCAACAAAAAAAGAATCACCCAATTCGGAGTCCGTATGAAAAACTTGTGTGCGTTTTGAGTCAGGTATGTCTGTGCAGTCCGAATCTGAATCCAGAACGTGAGAGACTTGGACTCTATCTTCTCTTGGGCCAAAAGTGACGTGAGAGAACTTTTTGGACAGCAAATAAACATCTCTTTCTTCCTTATCTTCATATGTGGATTGTACAAATGTCCCATACACCTGCAATTAGACAAAACACAAAAGTTTGTGAAGTATTTTTGTTCTGGATAACATAAATAGATTATTGAATAGTTTGCACTAGAAATCACCTGACAAATATGCATATATGCAATATTTTTGGTCATATCCAAGGTAGTCATGTCCTCATCATATGGTGGAACCCAACGCGTACGCATAGCAGTTTTCAAAGCAGCCCAAGTAGTTGGAATAGGATATAATCTACAATGTTCAGACCACCATACACATGCAAAACTAGTGAAAGCACAAACGGCAGCAGCAACTCGTCTCTCCTCAGGATATTGTAAACATGTAAATCGTTGTTCAGTTTCTAACTCCCAAGTAAGATATATATCAGGAACATATCTACCCTCAAATGGTGGAATATTCAATTTCAGTTTAGGAATATGGACATCATCTCGTACCTGAGGTGGTGGTGCAGGCCTACCATTACGAATATATACCTGAGGTCGACCTGCTGGTGGTGGTACAGGTGGCTGCACGTAGTGTTGATTTTGATCAACCTCATCCTCATAATCTCCCACATAATCATCCTCCTCCGCATCAGCAGCAGGAGCCACAGAAGTATCAACAGCAGCACCAACAGTTTGGCCAAACGCAAGAGGAACACGGCTTGCTCGGCGGAGGTCTGCTTCGCGACGTGGAGGTAGTCGTTGTTGTTGTTGTTGGAGAGGTGCGTTAGCTGCAGCGGGTGGTGGTGGCGGAAGACGCGCGAGCAATTCATTAAACTTGTTATCGAGCTTTGTTTCGAACGTCTTCTCAAAGCCAGTGATCTTCTCCATGGCCTCTTCAAAATTGTTCAGCACATCTTGCACCTGTTCAGTCATCATTTGCTGAAACTTATCATGAAGCTCCTTGTTCGATAAATTCTCCCAGTCAATCTCGTCGGCTTGTGATCCTGGCATGGTTAGCAGCAATAGAAACACACAAGAATATGATCCTACAGACTACGAACAAGTGGTGGTGGTGGGTGTCACAAATCCGTCAAGCAAATCTCAAATTCTTACCAGTTCTTACCCAGCAGCAGGCGGTGATCGGCAACCGTTGTAGTCAAAAACTCTCAAAGCTTGGATAGAGCGATTACCAGGGAGAGTCAAACGCACGACGTAGATGTATGTGGAGCTGGGAAGGCTTATAATATGGTAGCAAAAAGGGTCAGCAATAATCAATTCAGAGATGCAAAGTTGAATAAACGCTCAACGACGGTACTGTACTGGTCCTTGATAGAGGCAAAGGTGTCCCGTCTTTCGATGAGATGGTGGATTTCGCTTTGGTGGAAGTCGACTTTGACGATCCGACTACGAACGTGTGAGGACGTCGCGCCTTAGCAATCGCTAAACCAACTCCGAGAGGTTATTGACCACGCCGGAGCACGATCAACCTGACCACGAGGGTCTGTTTCCTGCGAGCAAACGAAGAACAAGCAAGAAACTAAGATTGCAATCTGGATATTGCGAATATAAGATGAAAGCTTTATTGATCAAGGTGGGGTTCTGTGACGCCTTTGTCTGGTCGTTGAACACAAACGAAGTACGCGAAGTTGCAGCTATGGCGAACTTTTAATCTAAACAAAACCCAAAGTCTAAACGATGCCCTAAGGGCTGTATATATGGAGGAAGAGGGGGGAAATTTCGTGGCCCTTGGTGGAGGGGTCCGAAATCAACCCTATCTCTTGTTTCCCCACACATACGGACTCTAAAAATAGCCTATACTTATGTATTTCGAAATTACATGGGCCTGGCCCAATAATAAGGTGACGCAGCACCTAAAATAGCCTCGGGACGAAATTTGTGAAGTGGCATCTTGTATATTTCGTCCAAGGCTTCATGCACCCATTATGGTGGCTTCAAAGTCCTGAAATCATCACTTGTAACTCCGTTCTTGTTCCCCTTGCGCATGCCATCATCTCCATGCTTGTTCTTGCTCCAATGTTCATCCTTCTCCAAGCTAGGCCCTTCATTTGTAAGCAAAACAAATGTATCCAATTTAGGCAGCATCATACTCTCATGAACATTAGAATCATTACCAAGAAACGAAAGTACCTGGTAATTTAGTTGGCGTGCACGAGCTCTAGTAATTGGTCCAGTATGTATAGCAGCAGGGGCTGTGGGTGTAACAATTGTATTGATGTCCTCATCATCCTCCCCTTCTTGAAATGAAGTCGTCCTCGACGGAAGTCCATCTTCCTCACCCAAATAAGGCTTCAAATCTGCAATGTTAAAAGTGGGACTAACCCCAAAATCTGCAGGCAGCTCAAGTTTATATGCATTATCATTTATTTTCTCTAACACCTTAAAGGGACCATCAGCACGTGGCATTAGCTTTGATTTGCGCAAATCAGGAAATCTATCCTTACGCAAATGTAACCAAACAAGATCTCCAGGTGCAAACACAACATGTTTTCTACCCTTATCTCCAGCAAGTTTATATTTAGCATTCATACGCTCAATGTTTTCCTTAGTTAACTCATGCATTGTAAAAATCAATTCAGCACGTTGTTTAGCATCAAAATTAACCTTCTCCGAAGATGGAAGAGGCAACAAATCAATAGGTGCACGAGGTAGGAAACCATACACAACTTCAACAGGGCACATCTTAGTAGTAGAATGCAATGAACGATTATAAGCAAATTCAATATGAGGCAAGCATTCTTCCCACATTTTCTTATTATTCTTCAAAACAGCCCTAAGCATAGTAGACAACGTTCTATTGACTACTTCAGTTTGTCCATCAGTTTGGGGGTGACAAGTAGTACTAAAAAGCAGTTTAGTCCCCAACTTAGCCCATAAACATCTCCAAAAGTGGCTAAGAAATTTAGTATCACGATCTGAAACAATAGTATTTGGCACACCATGCAAGCGAATAATTTCACGAAAGAACAAATCAGCAACATTAACAGCATCATCGCTTTTATGACATGGTATAAAGTGTGCCATTTTCGAGAATCTATCCACGACAACAAATATGCTATCCCTCCCCTTCTTTGTTCGAGGTAAACCTAAAACAAAGTCCATAGATATATCCTCCCAAGGAACACTAGGTACAGGCAAAGGCATATATAAACCATGAGGATTGAGTCGTGACTTAGCTTTTTGAGATGTAGTGCATCGAGCAATAAAACGCTCAACATCCCGTCTCATCTTTGGCCAAAAGAAATGTGTAGCAAGTACGTCCTCCGTCTTCTTCACGCCAAAGTGTCCCATTAATCCTCCTCCATGCGCCTCCTGCAACAACAAAAGACGAACGGAGCTAGCTGGAATGCATAGCTTGTTAGCACGAAACACAAATCCATCGTTAACGACAAACTTGTTCCACATTCTTCCTTCTTTACAATTCTGCATTACATCTTTAAAATCAGCATCATGCACATATTGATCTTTGATGGTCTCCAAACCAAATATTTTGAAGTCAAGTTGTGAAAGCATAGTATAGCGACGAGACAATGCATCACCAATAACATTTTCTTTTCCCTTCTTGTGTTTAATGACATAAGGGAAAGTCTCAATGAATTCAACCCATTTAGCATGTCTACGATTCAGTTTAGCTTGACTTTTAATATGTTTCAAAGATTCATGATCAGAATGTATAACAAACTCTTTGGGCCATAAATAATGTTGCCATGTTTCTAAAGTCCGAACAAGAGCATATAATTCTTTATCATAAGTAGAATAATTCAGACTAGGCCCACTCAATTTTTCAGAAAAGTATGCAACAGGTTTGGCATCTTGTAATAACACACCTCCTAATCCAATTCCACTAGCATCACATTCAAGCTCAAAAGTCTTATTAAAATCAGGAAGTTGGAGTAAAGGAGCATGTGTCAACTTATCTTTCAATACCGTGAAGGCTTCTTCCTGTGCGGTACCCCAAACAAAAGGCACATCCTTCTTTGTAAGCTCGTTGAGAGGTGCAGCAATGGTGCTGAAATCTCTCACAAAACGCCTATAGAATCCAGCGAGGCCAAGAAAACTCCTCACTTGTGTGACCGTTTTGGGCTGCGGCCAACTCTCAATAGCTTCAATCTTGGCTTTGTCAACTTCAATTCCCTGTGGAGTAACAACATAGCCAAGAAAAGATACTCGGTCGGTGCAAAAGGTGCACTTCCCAAGGTTACCAAACAAACGTGCATCACGTAGAGCAATAAAAACAGCACGTAAATGTTCCAAATGTTCTTCCAAAGATCTGCTATAAATCAGTATATCATCAAAATAGACTACCACAAATCGTCCAATGAAAGCACGTAAAACTTCGTTCATTAGTCTCATGATAGTACTAGGCGCATTAGTTAACCCAAAAGGCATGACTAACCACTCATATAATCCAAACTTACTTTTAAATGCTGTTTTCCATTCATCTCCCAATTTCATACGAATTTGATGGTAGCCACTACGCAAATCAACTTTGGAGAATATTGTAGAGCCACTCAATTCATCAAGCATATCATCTAGCCTAGGAATAGGATGACGATAACGAATAGTAATATTATTAATGCCTCTACAATCAACACACATACGTGATGTACCATCCTTTTTCGGCACTAGAATAATAGGAACAGCACAAGGACTAAGGGATTCGCGTATATAACCTTTGTCGAGAAGCTCTTGTACTTGACGCATAATCTCCTTCGTCTCCTCTGGATTGGTACGGTATGGTGCACGGTTTGGCAGTGAAGCACCGGGAATTAAGTCAATTTGATGCTCAATCCCTCGAATAGGCGGTAATCCCGGTGGCACGTCTTGTGGAAAGACGTCAGCAAACTCCTGCAAAATGTTAGTGACAGCAGGAGGCAAAGAGGAAGGCACGTCCTCGAATGAAAATAATGCCTCTTTGCACACAAAAGCATAGCAAACAGATTTGCTGAAATCTAGCTCATCAATATCAGATTTGGTGGCAAATAAACATGCACTTTTCAATTTAATTTCAGAAGCTGATGAGGACATCAATACAATTGTTACACCCACAGCCCCTGCTGCTATACATACTGGACCAATTACTAGAGCTCGTGCACGCCAACTAAATTACCAGGTACTTTCGTTTCTTGGTAATGATTCTAATGTTCATGAGAATATGATGCTGCCTAAATTGGATACATTTGTTTTGCTTACAAATGAAGGGCCTAGCTTGGAGAAGGATGAACATTGGAGCAAGAACAAGCATGGAGATGATGGCATGCGCAAGGGAAACAAGAACGGAGTTACAAGTGATGATTTCAGGACTTTGAAGCCACCATAATGGGTGCATGAAGCCTTGGACGAAATATACAAGATGCCACTTCATAAATTTCGTCCCGAGGCTATTTTAGGTGCTGCGTCACCTTATTATTGGGCCAGGCCCATGTAATTTCGAAATACATAAGTATAGGCTATTTTTAGAGTCCGTATGTGTGGAGAAACAAGAGATAGGGTTGATTTCGGACCCCTCCACCAAGGGCCACGAAATTCCCCCCCCCCTCTTCCTCCATATATACAGCCCTTAGGGCATCGTTTAGACTTTGGGATTTGTTTACTTAAAAGTTAGCCATTGCAACTTCGTGTGCTTCGTTTGTGTCCAACGACCAGACCAAGACCACTTTTCGGATCCCCACCATTATCAATACTTCATACATATTCGCGATATTCAGATTGCTTTTATCATATTCTTGCTCGTTCTTCGATTGCTTGCAGGAATAGACCTTCGTGGTCAGGCTGACCGTGCTTCCGGCATCGTCAGTAACCTCAGGAGATTGGTTTAGCGATTGCTAAGGCGCAACGTCGTGCACGTTTGTAGTCGGATCGTCAAAGTCGTCTCCACCAAATCGATAGTTATCATCTCATCGAAAGATCGGGACCCTCGCCTCTATCAAGTGGTATCAGATTTCCAGGTTGCTCGGTGAGATTTTACTGTTTTTCGTAGTTTAGATCGAGTCTGTTCTTCATACCTACAGTCCACGAAAAAGCCACAAAAAAAATTAGGGTTAGTTCATCATATCCGAACCAATCTGAGCCTTTGCATAATCTTTTTAGGGTTTTGCATTGTTGAATTTGCGGTTGCATCGTCGTGTCTAGTTGCTGGTCTTAGAGTCTAGTCTTTTAGAGTTTCGAGTTCTGGTCATAAGTTGTCACGCCGCTGCCGCACCATCATCATCACCCCTGCCATCTACCACCACCGCTTATCCGCCACCGCTTCGAATCCGTATCCATATACCACCACAGCTGTCATATACCACCACCGCTGCCATCTACCACCATATATCCACCACCAATCCGAGTTCTTGTCATATTAGGTTTGTTTTCGGGATCCATCCAGATTCCGATTCGTGTTTCCTTGCCGGAGTAGGTTTCGGAAAAAAAAAAAATTGGTCGAAAAAATTCGGGTAGCCACGCTCCGTTTAGGCCCAAAATTTTTCGAAAACGCATTTTTCGAAAAATTTTCTGGCTATCCTATTTTTAGGTGTTTCTGAGTGTTTTGAGACAGGTGCCATTATAGGAAGTTTTTTTTTGACCCGTTTCCAGTTTTTGGGTCCGGGCAGTCGAAAAAAAAAAATTGGTCGAAAAAATTTCGTGCCCATCCTGTCCGTTTGAGCTAGGAAGAGTTTTGAGACACTCGCCATTATAGTGATTTTTCGCAAAAAAAAAAAGCAGCGCAAAAAAAAAAGAGCGAAAAAAAAATTTCAGAGTGTGCTTTTCCCTTGTTTACGTGCCGCGCCGTGATTTTGTTAGTGTTCTAGGCTCGCGTCTCTAGTACGGTCTAGCCTAGGACCAGCACAGTACCGTCGTTGAGCGTTTATTCAACTTTGCATCTCTGAATTGATTATTGCTGACCCTTTTTGCTACCATATTATAAGCCTTCCCAGCTCCACATACATCTACGTCGTGCGTTTGACTCTCCCTGGTAATCGCTCTATCCAAGCTTTGAGAGTTTTTGACTACAACGGTTGCCGATCACCGCCTGCTGCTGGGTAAGAACTGGTAAGAATTTGAGATTTGCTTGACGGATTTGTGACACCCACCACCACCACTTGTTCGTAGTCTGTAGGATCATATTCTTGTGTGTTTCTATTGCTGCTAACCATGCCAGGATCAC
>NC_041390.1:293067606-293140968 GCF_002162155.2 Triticum dicoccoides
AAATAGCCTATACTTATGTATTTCGAAATTACATGGGCCTGGCCCAATAATAAGGTGACGCAGCACCTAAAATAGCCTCGGGACGAAATTTAGGAAGTGGCATCTTGTATATTTCGTCCAAGGCTTCATGCACCCATTATGGTGGCTTCAAAGTCCTGAAATCATCACTTGTAACTCCGTTCTTGTTCCCCTTGCGCATGCCATCATCTCCATGCTTGTTCTTGCTCCAATGTTCATCCTTCTCCAAGCTAGGCCCTTCATTTGTAAGCAAAACAAATGTATCCAATTTAGGCAGCATCATATTCTCATGAACATTAGAATCATTACCAAGAAACGAAAGTACCTGGTAATTTAGTTGGCGTGCACGAGCTCTAGTAATTGGTCCAGTATGTATAGCAGCAGGGCCTGTGGGTGTAACAATTGTATTGATGTCCTCATCAGTATCCGAATTACCAAGGTTCTTTGATAAGTTGTTACTACGAGCTAGCCAGCTATCTTCTCCCGCGCAAAAGCGGGTCATGAGTGTCGTGAGGGCTGCCATAGATTTCGGCTTTTCCTGTCCCAGGTGCCGGGCAAGCCACTCGTCGCGGATGTTATGCTTGAAGGCTGCTAGGGCCTCTGCATCCGGACAGTCGACCATCTGGTTTTTCTTTGTTAGGAACCGTGTCCAGAATTGTCTGGCCAATTCCTCTGGCTGCTGAATTATGTGGCTTAAGTCATCGGCATCCGGCGGTCGCACGTAAGTGCCGTGGAAATTGTCGAGGAATGCGGCTTCCAGGTCCGCCCAAGAACCGATTGAGTCTGCTGGCAAGCTTTTAAGCCAATGCCGGGCCGGTCCTTTAAGTTTGAGCGGGAGGTATTTGATGGCGTGTAGATCATCGCCGCGTGCCATGTGGATGTGAAGGAGATAATCCTCGATCCATACCGCTGGATCTGTTGTGCCATCGTATGATTCGATGTTTACGGGGTTGAAACCCTCTGGGATTTTATGATCCATTACTTCATTCGTGAAGCATAGTGGGTGTGCGGCGCCTCTGTACTGGGCTATATCACGACGCGGCTCGAAAGAGCTATGTCTGTTGTGTTCGGCCCTGCCGGATTTGTTGTATCCGGCTTGAAGATCATTGTCACATGCCGTAGGGCGCCTGCGCGATCCGTAGATCGATCTTGTTTGTCTTGCCTTATCCTCCAGTATGTCTCGCAGGTCGGGCGCATTTTCCTGTGCCTTAGTTGAGCGGCTTCGGGGCATGGCTTGGGTGGAGGGCCGAGAGGCCTCTCTGTCGCGGCTGCGAGGTGGCCGTTCTGCCATGTCATCGCTGGTGATGTAGGTGCTTCCTCCTCTGATCGGGGTAGCGGCCTGCGCTTCGGGTAACTCTTGGAGGGGCGTTCGAGTTCATACTCTTCGGCCGCAAGGACTTCAGTCCATTTGTCAGCTAGCAAATCTTGGGCAGCTCTAAGCTGTTGCTGCTTTTTCTTGAGGCTGCTTGCCGTGACTAAAAGCCTGCGTTTAAAGCGCTCTTGTTCGGCGGGGTCTGATGGTATGACGAATTCGTCGTCATCGAGGCTTGCCTCGTCTTCGGAGGGAGGCGTATAGTTATCATCCTCGACCTCTCGGTCTGCCGCTCTCTCATGAGGGCTGGCTTCTCCATCTTCCTGTGCCGAATCTTGCTGAGGTGGGTGTTCTTCGGCGCTATCAGGGATAGTATTATCTCCCGTGCCGGAATCACCGTTTTTGCTTTGGCAGGATTTAGAGCGGCGCCGCTGACGCCGGTGCTTTGGCTGTTTCTTGGGGGCGTCATCCCCCACTGTTCTGATGAGGACATGACTATCTTGGATATGACCAAAAATATTGCATATATGCATATTTGTCAGGTGATTTCTAGTGTAAACTATTCAATAATCTATTTATGTTATCCAGAACAAAAATACTTCACACACTTTATTGTTTTATCTAATTGCAGGTGTATGGGACATTTGTACAATCCACATATGAAGATAAGGAAGAAAGATATGTTTATTTGCTGTCCAAAAAGTTCTCTCACGTCAATTTTGGCCCAAGAGAAGATAGAGTCCAAGTCTCTCACGTTCTGGATTCAGATTCGGACTGCACAGACATACCTGACTCAAAACGCACACAAGTTTTTCATACGGACTCCGAATTGGGTGATTCTTTTTTTGTTGGAAACTAGATTTCGTGCACTTTCCAACCCAATTGGAATCACCTTCAAATTCGTCCGGATCGTTGAGTTGTGGACGAAACAATCTGATGCTGCAGCAGAATCCGAGTCAAACTACAAGTCCAAAGGTGTTACATCACCTCCACTTGGGCCCATTGGACTTGTACGACCTAGATTTAGTTTTAGGCTGCCTTGGGACGTCCTCCCACCTCCTTGGCCGCCACCCCTTGCTCCTATATAAGTAGATCCATCTAGTAGCTTTTCCTTGGGATTTGTTTAGTTAAAAGTTAGCCATTGCAACTTCGTGTACTTCGTTTGTGTCGAACGACCAGACCAAGACCGCTTCCGGATCCCCACCATTATCAATACTTCATATATATTCGCAATATTCAGATTGCTTTATCATATTCTTGCTCGTTCTTCGATTGCTTGCAGGAATAGACCTTCGTGGTCAGGTTGATCGTGCTCCAGCATGGTCATTAACCTCTAGGAGTTGGTTTAGCGATTGCTAAGGTGCAACGTCGTGCACGTTTGTAGTCGGATCGTCAAAGTCGTCTCCACCAAATCGATAGTTATCATCTCATCGAAAGATCGGGACACCCTCGCCTCTATCTAGTGGTATCAGTTTTCAGGTTGCTCGGTGAGAATTTCCAGTTTTCCTAGATTAGATTTATTTTCTTACCTATTGTCCAAGAAAAAGCCACAAAAAAGAGTTAGATCTATTCATCCTTGGTCCAAGCCAGTCTGAGCCTTTGCAATTTTCTTTTCATTGCTTGCATAGTTGAATTATCGGTTGCATCGTCGTGTCGAGTTGCTGGTCTTAGTGTCTAGTTCGTTTAGAGTTTCGAGTTCTGTTCACATTAGTCACGCCACCGCTGCATCATTATCTCTTCCGTTGTCCACCACCCATCCATCAATTTCCACCACGTGCTACCCATCATTCATTGTCATAATAATAGCTGAGATCGTTCACATCTTCACTTGATCCAATCTGCATCTTATCTAGTTTGTTTTGGAAAAAGGGAGAAAAAAAGAGAGAAAAAAAACAAGAGAAAAAAAGGAGAAAAAAAAGTCAGAGAAAAAAAAGGAGAGAAAGAAAAAAAAGTGTGAGGAAAAAAAAAGGGAAGAAAAAAAACAAAAAAATCGGCACAAACTTTTTCAGAGGAAAGTTGGAGACAAAGTTGTTGATATATCCTGCTTGGCTGTTGTTTCACCTCATTATCTTTACTGCCGTTGTGATCTTCATTTATATCTTGCTGTCCAGAGCTACTTAGTGTGCTTCATTGATGCTAGTTGTGCTACGACGTGACCTCATTGGTGTTCTAGGCTCGCGTCTCTAGTTCGGTCTAGCCTAGGACCAGCACAGTACCGTCGTTGAGCGTTTATTCAACATTGCATCTTTGAATTGATTATTGCTAATCTTTTGCTACCATATATAGCCAACCCAGCTCCACATATTTCTACACCGTGTATACGTACGCTCCCCTGGCAATCGCTTTACTCAATATTCGGAGTTACTTGACACCGCTGGTTGCCGATCACCGCCTGCTGCATGGTAAGAACTTGTAAGACATTGATATTTGCTTTACTGTGAGTGTTTTACCACCACATCCTAGTAGTTATAGGAACATTATTTTTGGGTTTTGTTTCTTGTTCTACTAATCATGACAGGATCCAGAGTCAATTCATGGGCTTTGTCGATCGCGGGAGACGTGCCACCACCTTTGCAAATACCACAACCGTCACGAGAGGTGCACAAACATCCAAATGCACATGATCAGGTTAATGTATCTATACCACCATTTAATGGCCGTTTTAAACCTGCTTTATATATTGAATGGGAGTTCGACATAAAAAATATATTTGCTTCCCATAATTTCAATGAACATAAAAAGGTTAAGGTTGCGGTTGGTTCTTTCACTGGTTATGCTTTGGTTTGGTGGAGTGAATATTGTCGGTTACACCCTGATTATATACCTACTACTTGGGATGATTTGAAACTTTCCACGCGACATACTTTCGTCCGTGCTTATTATACTCGCGACATGATTAAGAAGTTGCAACACTTAAAACAAGGTAGTGAAACTGTAACAAAATATTATGATGATTTACAAACTACCTTGTTGCATTCCTCTTTAGAAGAAAGTGAAGATGATTTTATGGATAGATTTTGGGGAGGATTAAACCGTGATATTCAAGAGATACTAATTCATGAAGAGTGTTATCCTATGGACCATTTGTTTCATCTTGCTTGCAAAGCTGAACAGGAAATAAAACGACGTGTTGGCCACGAGGAGAACAAGCGCACGGTGCACATTCCAAGAGTTGATATGATTGTTCCTTCAACTACTAGGCATACTATGACAACCACATCCGTTGTTGTCAGGACTACATCACCTCCACCATGTGACACATCGCCCCCGAGAGTGGCTACATCATCTGAGTTGATCATAAGAGGTAATGACAAAGGTACTGATCTTCCATCTCTACATGAGAATGATAAATGCTTTGTCAATTTGAATGCACCATCTGATGAGCTACCCACTACTTTGATCACACCACCTATTTTAGAGGACTACGTTGATAATTTGACTTTGCCATGTGATCAAACAACTGAAATACCAACAATTTTGAGTGCATCCATTGAATTAACTATTGATGCAAAAGAACCAATGTTTAATCATTTTGATATGACCTCTAATCTTGGAGATGATTCTGTGTTGAATGACTTATTGCATGTTTGCTTATTTAAGCATGTTGTAGCATGTAAATTTGATGCAAGTAAGGTTTATTCACCAATGTTGGGATGGTTTAATGATGAACATTGTCAATCTTTTGAAATGAGTAAGAGCTTCACTTATATGTGCAAACTGAGTTGCAATATTTTCATGCCTTCTACTTCTTGTGCTAATTTTTTGGCTTTAGATTTTATGAACTATGCAAGTTACTCATCTATTCATGTGTCATATATGCAAAAATCAAGGGAAGTAAAAATGGATGACATATACATATACAACATGTAGACCTTGTCTCTTTTGTTAGCCACATTTCAGATTAAGCAACGCCGAGGACGGCTTTATTTTCAAGAAGGGGAGGATGATGAGGACATGACTATCTTGGATATGACCAAAAATATTGCATATATGCATATTTGTCAGGTGATTTCTAGTGTAAACTATTCAATAATCTATTTATGTTATCCAGAACAAAAATACTTCACACACTTTATTGTTTTATCTAATTGCAGGTGTATGGGACATTGTACAATCCACATATGAAGATAAGGAAGAAAGAGATGTTTATTTGCTGTCCAAAAAGTTCTCTCACGTCACTTTTGGCCCAAGAGAAGATAGAGTCCAAGTCTCTCACGTTCTGGATTCAGATTCGGACTGCACAGACATACCTGACTCAAAACGCACACAAGTTTTTCATACGGACTCCGAATTGGGTGATTCTTTTTTTGTTGGAAACTAGATTTCGTGCACTTTCCAACCCAATTGGAATCACCTTCAAATTCGTCCGGATCGTTGAGTTGTGGACGAAACAATCTGATGCTGCAGCAGAATCCGAGTCAAACTACAAGTCCAAAGGTGTTACATCACCTCCACTTGGGCCCATTGGCCTTGTACGACCTAGATTTAGTTTTAGGCTGCCTTGGGACGTCCTCCCACCTCCTTGGCCGCCACCCCTTGCTCCTATATAAGTAGATCCATCTAGTAGCTTTTCCTTGGGATTTGTTTAGTTAAAAGTTAGCCATTGCAACTTCGTGTACTTCGTTTGTGTCCAACGACCATACCAAGACCGCTTCCGGATCCCCACCATTATCAATACTTCATATATATTCGCAATATTCAGATTGCTTTATCATATTCTTGCTCGTTCTTCGATTGTTTGCAGGAATAGACCTTCGTGGTCAGGTTGATCGTGCTCCAGCATGGTCAATAACCTCTCGGAGTTGGTTTAGCGATTGCTAAGGCGCAACGTCGTGCACGTTTGTAGTCGGATCGTCAAAGTCGTCTCCACCAAATCGATAGTTATCATCTCATCGAAAGATCGGGACACCCTCGCCTCTATCATGTTCCATCGCCATCTCCATCTTTTGGAGTATCCACCATATATATGTCATATGACGAGGTGGCCTTCCAGCGCCCTACAGGTGCTGGTTCCTGTTCGTCTCCTACATCGTCGTCCATGCCGTCGATGTCTTCGGAGCTGAAGTCAAGCATGTCGGTAAGATCGTCGACAGTGGCTACAAAGTAGGTGGTGGGTGGTGATGAGGACATCAATACAATTGTTACACCCACAGCCCCTGCTGCTATACATACTGGACCAATTACTAGAGCTCGTGCACGCCAACTAAATTACCAGGTACTTTCGTTTCTTGGTAATGATTCTAATGTTCATGAGAATATGATGCTGCCTAAATTGGATACATTTGTTTTGCTTACAAATGAAGGGCCTAGCTTGGAGAAGGATGAACATTGGAGCAAGAACAAGCATGGAGATGATGGCATGCGCAAGGGGAACAAGAACGGAGTTACAAGTAATGATTTCAGGACTTTGAAGCCACCATAATGGGTGCATGAAGCCTTGGACGAAATATACAAGATGCCACTTCATAAATTTCGTCCCGAGGCTATTTTAGGTGCTGCGTCACCTTATTATTGGGCCAGGCCCATGTAATTTCGAAATACATAAGTATAGGCTATTTTTAGAGTCCGTATGTGTGGGGAAACAAGAGATATGGTTGATTTCGGACCCCTCCACCAAGGGCCACGAAATTCCCCCCCTCTTCCTCCATATATACAGCCCTTAGGGCATCGTTTAGACTTTGGGGGTTTTGTTTAGATTAAAAGTTCGCCATAGCTGCAACTTCGCGTACTTCGTTTGTGTTCAACGACCAGACAAAGGCGTCACAGAACCCCACCTTGATCAATAAAGCTTTCATCTTATATTCGCAATATCCAGATTGCAATCTTAGTTTCTTGCTTGTTCTTCGTTTGCTCGCAGGAAACAGACCCTCGTGGTCAGGTTGATCGTGCTCCGGCGTGGTCAATAACCTCTCGGAGTTGGTTTAGCGATTGCTAAGGCGCGACGTCCTCGCACGTTCGTAGTCGGATCGTCAAAGTCGACTTCCACCAAAGCGATATCCATCATCTCATCAAAAGACGGGACACCTTTGCCTCTATCAAGTGGTATCAGATTTCCAGGTTGCTCGGTGAGATTTTACAGTTTTTCGTAGTTTAGATCGAGCCTGTCTTCATACCTATAGTCCACGAAAAAGCCACAAAAAAAAATTAGGGTTAGTTCATCATATCCGAACCAATCTGAGCCTTTGCATAATCTTTTTAGGGTTTTGCTTTGTTGAATTTGCGGTTGCATCGTCGTTTCTAGTTGCTGGTCTTAGAGTCTAGTCTTTTAGAGTTTCGAGTTCTGGTCATAAGTTGTCACGCCGCCGCCGCACCATCATCATCGCCCCTGCCATCTACCACCACTGCTCCGAATCCGTATCCATATACCACCACCAATCCGTGTCCATATACCACCACCGATCCATATCCATATACTACCACCGCTACCACCACCGCTGCCATATACCACCACCATATATCCACCACCAATCCGATTTCCTTGCTTATTAGGTTTGTTTTCGAGATCCATCTAGTTTCCGATTCGTGTTTCCCTGCCGGAGTAGGTTTCGGAAAAAAAAAGAGTCGGGTAGCCACGCTCCGTTTAGGCCCAAAATTTTTCGAAAACGCATTTTTCGAAAAAAATTCTGGCTATCCTATTTTTAGGTGTTTCTGAGTGTTTTGAGACAGGTGCCATTATAGGAAGTTTTTTTTGACCCGTTTCCAGTTTTTGAATCCGGGCAGTCGAAAAAAAAAATTGGTCGAAAAAATTTCGTGCCCATCTTGTCAGTTTGAGCTAGGAAGAGTTTTGAGACACTCGCCATTATAGTGATTTTTCGCAAAAAAAAACAGCACAAAAAAAAAGAGCGCAAAAAAAAAGAGCAAAAAAAAATTCAGAGTGTGCTTTTCCCTTGTTTACGTGCCGCGCCGTGATTTTGTTGGTGTTCTAGGCTCGCGTCTCTAGCACAGTCTAGCCTAGGACCAGCACAGTACCGTCGTTGAGCGTTTATTCAACTTTGCATCTCTGAATTGATTATTGCTGACCCTTTTTGCTACCATACTATAAGCCTTCCCAGCTCCACATACATCTACGTCGTGTGTTTGACTCTCCCTGGTAATCGCTCTATCCAAGCTTTGAGAGTTTTTGACTACAACGGTTGCCGATCACCGCCTGCTGCTGGGTAAGAACTGGTAAGAATTTGAGATTTGCTTGACGGATTTGTGATACACCACCACCACTTCTTAGTAGTCTGTAGGATCATATTCTTGTGTGTTTCTATTGCTGCTAACCATGCCAGGATCACAAGCCGACGAGATTGACTGGGAGAACTTATCGAACAAGGAGCTTCATGATAAGTTTCAGCAAATGATGACTGAACAGGTACAAGATGTGCTGAACAATTTTGAAGAGGCCATGGAGAAGATCACTGGCCTTGAGAAGACGTTCGAAACAAAGCTCGATAACAGATTTAATGAACTGCTTGCACGTCTTCCACCACCGGCTGCACCTGTCGCACCTCTGCAACAACAACAACTACGCCCCCTTCCGAATCAGTATGGACGAGCACATCATGTTCCTATTGAGCTAGGACAAAATTCTGGTGCCGCTGCTACTGCTGTTGGTGCTTCTTTGGCTCCTGCTACTGCTCCTGCTGGTACCCAGGAGGATGATGAGTATGCGGGCGATTATGAGGATGAGGTTGATCAAAATCAGATCTACGAGCAGCCATCAGCACCACCACCAGCAGGTCGACCTCAGGTATATATTCGTAATGGTAGGCCTGCACCACCACCTCAGGTACGCGATGATGTCCATATTCCTAAACTGAAATTGAATATTCCACCATTTGAGGGTAGATATGTTCCTGATATATATCTTACTTGGGAGTTAGAAATTGAACAACGATTTACATGTTTACAATATCCTGAGGAGAGACGAGTTGCTGCTGCTGTTTGTGCTTTCACTAGTTTTGCATGTGTATGGTGGTCTGAACATTGTAGATTATATCCTATTCCAACTACTTGGGCTGCTTTGAAAACTGCTATGCGTACGCGTTGGGTTCCACCATATTATCAACGTGAATTGCTTCAAAAATTGCAGCGTTTAAGACAAGGGAAAAATTCTGTAGAAGAATATTATCAGGAATTACAAACTGGCATGATTAGATGTGGTATTGTTGAGGAGAATGAAGCTATGCTTGCACGTTTTCTGGGTGGATTAAATAGAGAGATTCAGACCATTCTAGACTATAAGGAGTATACTAATATCACTCGTTTATTCCATCTTGCTTGTAAAGCTGAACGTGAAGTGCAGGATCGACAAGCATTGGGGCGAACTAACTTTTCTGCAGGCCGACCTTCATCATGGACACCACGTGCATCTTCTACTTCAACTGCACCAGCACCTCCATCCGGTGCCACCTCCAGCCGTGATACAAGAAAACAGGCACAACCACCATTATCTGCCAAGAGCGCACCTGCGGGGCCTGCACAGCGTTCTTCTTCTTCCATGGCATCAACAGGGAGCACAAGTGATATTATTTGTCGTTGTTGTAAGGGAGGAGGTCATTATGTGAGGGAATGCAAATCTCCGCGTGTGATGATTGCTACCGCGGATGGTGGATATGAGTCCGCTAGTGACTATGATGAGGAGACATTGGCTCTTATTACACGTGAAGAACATGGTGGAGATGATTCTGATCATGAGACTACATGGCTCCTGAAGACGCTGACATGTATGAATGTTTAGTTGCTCAACGTGTTTTGAGTGTGCAGGTCACACAAGCTGAGCAAAATCAGAGGCACAATTTGTTCCATACCAAGGGAGTTGTGAAGGAACGTTCTGTGCGCGTCATAATAGACGGAGGGAGCTTCAACAACTTGGCTAGCATGGAGATGGTGGAGAAGCTTTCTCTCACCACAAGACCACATCCACATCCTTACTACATCCAATGGTTCAACAACAGCGGCAAGGCTAAGGTAACACGTACTGTTCGTGTGCATTTTAGTATCTCTACATATGCTGATTATGTTGATTGTGATGTGGTACCTATGCAAGCATGTTCCTTATTACTTGGTAGACCATGGCAATTTGATAAAAATTCTGTACACCATGGTAGAAACAATCACTATACTCTTGTTCATAAGGATAAAAATATTACTTTGCTTCCTATGACTCCTGATTCCATTTTGAAAGATGATATTAATAGAGCTAATAAAGCACAACAGGAGAAGAATAAGAGTGAAAATCAGATTGTGGCAAAAGAATTTGAGCAACAAATGAAGCCTAATAATAAACCATCTAGTGTTGCTTCTGAAATTAAATTGAAAAGTGCATGTTTATTTGCCACCAAATCTGATATTGATGAGCTAGATTTCAGCAAATCTGTTTGCTATGTTTTTGTGTGCAAAGAGGCATTATTTTCATTCGAGGACGTGCCTTCCTCTTTGCCTCCTACTGTCACTAACATTTTACAGGAGTTCGCTGACGTTTTTCCACAAGACGTGCCACCGGGATTACCGCCTATTCGAGGGATTGAGCATCAGATTGACTTAATTCCCGGTGCTTCACTGCCAAACCGTGCACCATACCGTACCAATCCAGAGGAGACGAAGGAGATTATGCGTCAAGTACAAGAGCTTCTCGACAAAGGTTATATACGCGAATCCCTTAGTCCTTGTGCTGTTCCTATTACTCTAGTGCCGAAAAAGGATGGTACATCACGTATGTGTGTTGATTGTAGAGGCATTAATAATATTACTATTCGTTATCGTCATCCTATTCCTAGGCTAGATGATATGCTTGATGAATTGAGTGGCTCTACAATATTCTCCAAAGTTGATTTGCGTAGTGGCTACCATCAAATTCGTATGAAATTGGGAGATGAATGGAAAACAGCATTTAAAACTAAGTTTGGATTATATGAGTGGTTAATCATGCCTTTTGGGTTAACTAATGCACCTAGTACTTTCATGAGATTAATGAACGAAGTTTTACGTGCTTTCATTGGACGATTTGTGGTAGTTTACTTTGATGACATATTGATTTATAGCAGATCTTTGGAAGAACATTTGGAACATTTACGTGCTGTTTTTATTGCTCTACGTGATGCACGTTTGTTTGGTAACCTTGGGAAGTGCACCTTTTGCACCGACCGAGTATCTTTTCTTGGCTATGTTGTTACTCCACAGGGAATTGAAGTTGATAAAGCCAAGATTGAAGCTATTGAGAGTTGGCCGCAACCCAAAACGGTCACACAAGTGAGGAGTTTTCTTGGCCTCGCTGGATTCTATAGGCGTTTTGTGAGAGATTTCAGCACCATTGCTGCACCTCTCAATGAGCTTACAAAGAAAGATGTGCCTTTTCTTTGGGGTACCTGATGAGGACATGACTACCTTGGATATGACCAAAAATATTGCATATATGCATATTTGTCAGGTGATTTCTAGTGCAAACTATTCAATAATCTATTTATGTTATCCAGAACAAAAATACTTCACACACTTTTGTGTTTTGTCTAATTGCAGGTGTATGGGACATTTGTACAATCCACATATGAAGATAAGGAAGAAAGAGATGTTTATTTGCTGTCCAAAAAGTTCTCTCACGTCACTTTTGGCCCAAGAGAAGATAGAGTCCAAGTCTCTCACGTTCTGGATTCAGATTCGGACTGCACAGACACACCTGACTCAAAACGCACACAAGTTTTTCATATGGACTCCGAATTGGGTGATTCGTTTTTTGTTGGAAACTAGATTTCGTGCACTTTCCAACCCAATTGGAATCACCTTCAAATTCGTCCGAAGCGTTGAGTTGTGGACGAAACAATCTGATGCTGCAGCAGAATCCGAGTCAAACTACAAGTCCAAAGGTGTTACATCACCTCCACTTGGGCCCATTGGCCTTGTACGACCTAGATTTAGTTTTAGGCTGCCTTGGGACGTCCTCCCACCTCCTTGGCCGCCACCCCTTGCTCCTATATAAGTAGATCCATCTAGTAGCTTTTCCTTGGGATTTGTTTAGTTAAAAGTTAGCCATTGCAACTTCGTGTACTTCGTTTGTGTCCAACGACCAGACCAAGACCGCTTCCGGATCCCCACCATTATCAATACCTCATATATATTTGCAATATTCAGATTGCTTTATCATATTCTTGCTCGTTCTTCGATTGCTTGCAGGAATAGACCTTCGTGGTCAGGCTGACCGTGCTTCCGGCGTCGTCAGTAACCTCAGGAGATTGGTTTAGCGATTGCTAAGGCGCAACGTCGTGCACGTTTGTAGTCGGATTGTCAAAGTCATCTCCACCAAATCGATAGTTATCATCTCATCGAAAGATCGGGACCCTCGCTTCTATCAAGTGGTATCAGAGCTACTAATCATGACAGGATCCAGAGTTAATTCATGGGCTTTGTCGATCGCGGGAGACGTGCCACCACCTTTGCAAATACCACAACCGTCACGAGAGGTGCACAAACATCCAAATGCACATGATCAGGTTAATGTATCTATACCACCATTTAATGGCCGTTTTAAACCTGCTTTATATATTGAATGGGAGTTCGACATAAAAAATATATTTGCTTCCCATAATTTCGATGAACATAAAAAGGTTAAGGTTGCGGTTGGTTCTTTCACTGGTTATGCTTTGGTTTGGTGGAGTGAATATTGTCGGTTACACCCTGATTATATACCTACTACTTGGGATGATTTGAAACTTGCCATGCGACATACTTTCGTCCCTGCTTATTATACTCGTGACATGATTAAGAAGTTGCAACACTTAAAACAAGGTAGTGAAACTGTAACAAAATATTATAATGATTTACAAACTACCTTGTTGCATTCCTCTTTAGAAGAAAGTGAAGATGATTTTATGGATAGATTTTGGGGAGGATTAAACCGTGATATTCAAGATATACTAATTCATGAAGAGTGTTATCCTATGGACCATTTGTTTCATCTTGCTTGCAAAGCTGAACAGGAAATAAAACGACGTGTTGGCCACGAGGAGAACAAGCGCACGGTGCACATTCCAAGAGTTGATATGATTGTTCCTTCAACTACTAGGCATACTATGACAACCACATCCGTTGTTGTCAGGACTACATCACCTCCACCATGTGACATATCGCCCCCGAGAGTGGCTACATCATCTGAGTTGATCATAAGAGGTAATGACAAAGGTACTGATCTTTCATCTCAACATGAGAATGATGAATGCCTTGTCAATTTGAATGCACCATCTGATGAGCTACCCACTACTTTGATCACACCACCTATTTTAGAGGACTACGTTGATAATTTGACTTTGCCATGCGATCATACAACTGAAATACCAACAATTTTGAGTGCACCCATTGAATTAACTATTGATGCAAAAGAACCAATGTTTAATCATTTTGATATGACCTCTAATCTTGGTGATGATTCTGTGTTGAATGACTTATTGCATGTTTGCTTATTTAAGCATGTTGTAGCATGTAAATTTGATGCAAGTAAGGTTTATTCACCAATGTTGGGATGGTTTAATGATGAACATTGTCAATCTTTTGAAATGAATAAGAGCTTCACTTATATGTGCAAACTGAGTTGCAATATTTTCATGCCTTCTACTTCTTGTGCTAATTTTTTGGCTTTAGATTTTATGAACTATGCAAGTTACTCATCTATTCATGTGTCATATATGCAAAAATCAAGGGAAGTAAAAATGGATGACATATACATATACAACATGTACACCTTGTCTCTTTTGTTAGCCACATTTCAGATTAAGCAACGAAGAGGACGGCTTTATTTTCAAGAAGGGGAGGATGATGAGGACATAACTACCTTGGATATGACCAAAAATATTGCATATATGCATATTTGTCAGGTGATTTCTAGTGCAAACTATTCAATAATCTATTTATGTTATCCAGAACAAAAATACTTCACACACTTTTGTGTTTTGTCTAATTGCAGGTGTATGGGACATTTGTACAATCCACATAGGAAGATAAGGAAGAAAGAGATGTTTATTTGCTGTCCAAAAAGTTCTCTCACGTCACTTTTGGCCCAAGAGAAGATAGAGTCCAAGTCTCTCACGTTCTGGATTCAGATTCGGACTGCACAGACATACCTGACTGAAAACGCACACAAGTTTTTCATACGGACTCCGAATTGGGTGATTCTTTTTTTGTTGGAAACTAGATTTCGTGAACTTTCCAACCCAATTGGAATCACCTTCAAATTCGTCCGGAGCGTTGAGTTGTGGACGAAACAATCTGATGCTGCAGCAGAATCCGAGTCAAACTACAAGTCCAAAGGTGTTACATCACCTCCACTTGGGCCCATTGGCCTTGTACGACCTAGATTTAGTTTTAGGCTGCCTTGGGACGTCCTCCCACCTCCTTGGCCGCCACCCCTTGCTCCTATATAAGTAGATCCATCTAGTAGCTTTTCCTTGGGATTTGTTTAGTTAAAAGTTAGCCATTGCAACTTCGTGTACTTCGTTTGTGTCCAACGACCAGACCAAGACCGCTTCCGGATCCCCACCATTATCAATACTTCATATATATTTGCAATATTCAGATTGCTTTATCATATTCTTGCTCGTTCTTCGATTGCTTGCAGGAATAGACCTTCGTGGTCAGGCTGACCGTGCTTCCAGCATCGTCAGTAACCTCAGGAGATTGGTTTAGCGATTGCTAAGGCGCAACGTCGTGCATGTTTGTAGTCGAATTGTCAAAGTCGTCTCCACCAAATCGATAGTTATCATCTCATCGAAAGATCGGGACCCTCGCCTCTATCATTTATACCATGTCATAAAAGCGATGATGCTGTTAATGTTGCTGATTTGTTCTTTCGTGAAATTATTCGCTTGCATGGTGTGCCAAATACTATTGTTTCAGATCGTGATACTAAATTTCTTAGCCACTTTTGGAGATGTTTATGGGCTAAGTTGGGGACTAAACTGCTTTTTAGTACTACTTGTCACCCCCAAACTGATGGACAAACTGAAGTAGTCAATAGAACGTTGTCTACTATGCTTAGGGCTGTTTTGAAGAATAATAAGAAAATGTGGGAGGAATGCTTGCCTCATATTGAATTTGCTTATAATCGTTCATTGCATTCTACTACTAAGATGTGCCCTTTTGAAGTTGTGTATGGTTTCCTACCTCGTGCACCTATTGATTTGTTGCCTCTTCCATCTTCGGAGAAGGTTAATTTTGATGCTAAACAACGTGCTGAATTGATTTTAAAAATGCATGAGTTAACCAAGGAAAACATTGAGCGTATGAATGCTAAATATAAACTTGCTGGAGATAAGGGTAGAAAACATGTTGTGTTTGCACCTGGAGATCTTGTTTGGTTACATTTGCGTAAGGATAGATTTCCTTATTTGCGCAAATCAAAGCTAATGCCACGTGCTGATGGTCCCTTTAAGGTGTTAGAGAAAATAAATGATAATGCATATAAACTTGAGCTGCCTGCAGATTTTGGGGTTAGTCCCACTTTTAACATTGCAGATTTGAAGCCTTATTTGGGTGAGGAAGATGAACTTCCGTCGAGGACGACTTCATTTCAAGAAGGGGAGGATGATGAGGACATCAATACAATTGTTACACCCACAGCCCCTGCTGCTATACATACTGGACCAATTACTAGAGCTCGTGCACGCCAACTAAATTACCAGGTACTTTCGTTTCTTGGTAATGATTCTAATGTTCATGAGAATATGATGCTGCCTAAATTGGATACATTTGTTTTGCTTACAAATGAAGGGCCTAGCTTGGAGAAGGATGAACATTGGAGCAAGAACAAGCATGGAGATGATGGCATGCGCAAGGGGAACAAGAACGGAGTTACAAGTAATGATTTTAGGACTTTGAAGCCACCATAATGGGTGCATGAAGCCTTGGACGAAATATACAAGATGCCACTTCATAAATTTCGTCCCGAGGCTATTTTAGGTGCTGCGTCACCTTATTATTGGGCCAGGCCCATGTAATTTCGAAATACATAAGTATAGGCTATTTTTAGAGTCCGTATGTGTGGGGAAACAAGAGATAGGGTTGATTTCGGACCCCTCCACCAAGGGCCACGAAATTCCCCCCCTCTTCCTCCATATATACAGCCCTTAGGGCATCGTTTAGACTTTGGGTTTTGTTTAGATTAAAAGTTCGCCATAGGTGCAACTTCGCGTACTTCGTTTGTGTTCAACGACCAGACAAAGGCGTCACAGAACCCCACCTTGATCAATAAAGCTTTCATCTTATATTCGCAATATCCAGATTGCAATCTTAGTTTCTTGCTTGTTCTTCGTTTGCTCGCAGGAAACAGACCCTCGTGGTCAGGTTGATCGTGCTCCGGCGTGGTCAATAACCTCTCGGAGTTGGTTTAGCGATTGCTAAGGCGCGACGTCCTCGCACGTTCGTAGTCGGATCGTCAAAGTCGACTTCCACCAAAGCGATATCCATCATCTCATCGAAAGATCGGGACCCTCGCCTCTATCAGGTGGGCTTTGAATTTCCTCACCGTCCGTATCCCACCCTCGCTGACCGTAGTCCGGCCAGGGCTCTCCTGATAAAGAGAGAGACTTAAGAGGATTCAGGATGTCGCCAAAAGGAGAATGCTGAAAGATGTCTGCGGCGGTGAACTCCATTATCGGCGCCCAATCGGATTCGATTGGCAGGGGCACGGGGGGTTCGGAGTCCGGGGACGAGTCTGGATCCTCGGAGTCATGGGTCGTGCAGAGTGCGGGGCTAGCGTTCGGCTCGATCGCTTTCAGGATCGCAGCCCCCGAGGTGACGTCCAACCGCCCATCCTCGATTGGCGCAATAGGCTTCCAGTTAGGGGTCGGAACCGATGCGTGTGCGGCCTCCATGACACTGTCCGGAGGCAGAGCTAGATCATGCCCCTCAAGATAGTGCGGCGCGCTTGGCCGTGGCTCGAACCTGTTGAAGATCAAGTCTCCGCGGATGTCGACCGTGTAGTTTAAGCTTCCAAACCTGACTCAATGGCCAGGGGCGTAGCTTTCGATCTGCTCCAGGTGGCCGAGCGAATTGGCCCGCAGAGCAAAGCCGCCGAAGACGAAGATCTGTCCGGGGAGAAAAATCTCACCCTGGACCATATCGTTGTTGATGATCAAAGGAGCCATCGGGCCTAAAGGCGACGACACAGAGGAACTCTCAATGATAGCACCAATGTCGGTGTCAAAACCGGCGGATCTTGGGTAGGGGGTCCCGAACTGTGCATCAAGGCCGTATGGTAACAGGAGGCAGGGAACACTTTGTTTTACCCAGGTTCGGGCCCTCTCGGTGGAGGTAATACCCTACTCCTGCTTGATTAATATTAATGATATGGGTAGTACAAGAGTAGATCTACCACGAGATCAAGGAGGCTAAACCCTAGAAGCTAGCCTATGGTATGATTGTTGTGTATGGAGTTGATTGCCTACGGACTACAACCCTCCGGTTTATATAGACACCGGATAGGGTTAGGGTTACATAGAGTCGGTTACAATGGTAGGAGATCTTGAATATCCGCATCGCCAAGCTTGCCTTCCACGCCAAGGAAAGTCCCATCCGGACATGGGACGAAGTCTTCAATCTTGTATCTTCATAGTCCAGGAGTCCGGCTGAAGGTATAGTCCGGCTACCCGAACACCCCCTAATCCAGGACTCCCTTACCCTTAATCAAACAAAGTTTATATACCCTCTAATTTGGGGATCCTTCTTTTCTGCACTTCCCCTTTTCTCTACTTCCCATTGGAGTGTACGTGGCCATTTTGAGATATGGGATAGGTCCGTTTTCATCAACCAGCAGGAGGAAAGCTAGCACATTTACCTTAATCCATTGCACTACCAAGAAGTTTGATGACTTCTCACCTTCATAACATACTTACCAAACCTAGTAAGGGATTTTGTACCTTAATCTAGTGAAAGGTGCACATCTGATCCCTAATCTAGCTCTCTGTGCAGAAACCCATTGGTGAAGATACGGGTTGATTCTTCGGTTTAAGTGATGGTGGGGGATCAAGAAGAGTGGCTATGTGGGGTTTTAACTTGGACACGGGATTAGCTTAATTTGGATAGTTCATTTTATCACCCCACTAGGCCCTTGGCCTTTCTCCCTATGTGGATGGATGATAAGAAAAATGCCAATCGAACCAAGTAAGGGCTCCGCGTGAAGCATATTATGTAGATCTAGCTGACAATAATAACTGAGATCCTATACAAATAACGCATTAGCGACCCCTTGGATAGACAATTCATGCTACTCAACTCACCATCACTCTTTAGAGACATTCGACGAAAAGCAAGCTTACCAGTAAGAAACAGTTGGCATGGCAGTATCTTCTATATCTTCTATAATGAACATAATGTGCACACCTGGCTTTAACTAGATGAAATCTAGTACAGCGGAAACGATGTCATATTTCTGGTCCACTACTTAGACTCTACGAGGGCTTTAGGTGAGGAACTACTTATCTCCCGAGGCACCCTTCTCATGAGTCCTACCCAGCTCAAGTTTAAGAATGCGCACAGCCCCAAGGATAGGTAGAGGGGGATCTTGTTCTGTTCAGTGCCGCCTCTTCCTCGGCCATTCAAGAAAGGGATTTGCTTCTTCTTACAGGTCCTTAAGAAAAAGAAGAAAGATAGGAAAGGAATTAGGGTGTTGCCGAAGGCAATGGTCCAGCTTGTGTGAATGGATTTCATTGTTTTTTGGATTCCACGCAGGCAGGCTAGTCTCAACATAGGCTAAGGCACCATTAGAGGCTTCTTTCGATAAAAAGAATCTAATAGAAGAAGAAGGCTCAAGTGCCAGTCAGCCAGAGGAAACAAGTATGGTGTTCATCCTCGTCGATAGGCTCATCCTTTGCTTCTGCATTATTCTGAGCTTAAGGCGGACAGGTGGGTTCTCGGGCATTACATTATATTACCTCGGGCGGAGAAGTCAACAACAATAGGGGTGGTTTGCGCCCTGTCTATCCACCGAAGATACGAGGAATCTTCTTAGTTATTGTTAGGGTGAATCTTGCCAATGCTTCGGGTTATTCAAGGCTTCTATAGACATTGGGGCTTCGATGTTAACTTTATTTTAAGAACAGAATGATACTATAGGTTGCTATTCGAACAAGCCACAACAGATTTTCCCAGACCCTCTTGTTTGTTTAAATGCAATCTCACTACATCGAAATAGTAAAAAAGGTGTCACCTCACTCAGTTCGAGGGATGGATGGCGCTTTCTTGTGTGTATCGACATGTCACATTGCTTGGTATATCCTCGCTCTACCCGTCCAGAGGGAGCCCTAGTTTCAGCATAATAGCCTCATTTTGAAGCGCTCGCTTCATATGGACGTACGTCGAACAAAGGAATCTTACCGGCATACCCACCTGCTGGGCGTGGTTCACTTGACCGACCAACCGACCCAATAGTAGGAGTAGGCGGCTGGCTTCTTATGTGAAGAGAATGGATGGAGAAACAGATGCGCGGAAGAACTAGTCCCTTGGAAAGCTTCGTTTTCCTAACCCAACCTAAGCATAATGAGCTGGTTATTTGAGTATCGAAGCTGTTGAGTGATCCATTCTCTTGTATGTAGACCCCATCGAAGACGGAGAATCAGAAATGGAACTAGTCGAACACGCATAAGGTACCGGTTTTAGGCATAACCCCGGGTTAAATAAAGTAGTAAAGGAGCCCAATCTAGCTAAAGAGGGGCTTCTTCGCCACCATAACCAACTAGCTACGTAGATGAATTATCCTTGCGTTCAGCTATCAAACCCATCCACTGGAGCTTGAACCCATGCTTGCTCAAACCATCTGTTTTCTCTTCTAACGAGCATGGCTTCCCTGTCACCTACACGAGAGACGTCTCAACAGTTTAGTTTATTCATAAGCCTAGTACACAAGGAGGGTTTTAGCACGCACTAGCTGTACTGTAGTATGATCTGGTATCAGCTGCGGTCTCTCCTTGCTATTATAGTTTAGTATAGGTCGCCTCAAACTCAAACAAAAATGGGTGCGAAGTTCTGCTGCATCTTATTGAATAGTGCTTTTGAGTCAAAGTGCAATCACCATTTCATGTACACCATCTTTGTCAATATCTGCAATTACCTGTAGAAAGAATGTGAAAAACAACTGAAGGTCATTTACAGAATGAACAGCAAAATATAAGCAAAAGGATACAAAAGGTTCACTTACTGGGGTGGACAAGATGTGAGCATAGATGCTCACGTAATCTTCCGCTTTCTCATGTTCTTGTTTTGTCCAGTCCTCATCTCCCCACATGGATTCATCAACATAGTCATCATAATCATAATTGTTGATAGAGGCGAGGGTGTCCCGATCTTTCGATGAGATGATAAGTATCGATTTGGTGGAGACGACTTTGACGATCCGACTACAAACGTGCACGACGTTGCGCCTTAGCAATCGCTAAACCAATCTCCTGAGGTTACTGACGATGCCGGAAGCACGGTCAGCCTGACCACGAAGGTCTATTCCTGCAAGCAATCGAAGAACGAGCAAGAATATGATAAAGCAATCTGAATATTGCAAATATATATGAGGTATTGATAATGGTGGGGATCCGTAAGCGGTCTTGGTCTGGTCGTTGGACACAAACGAAGTACACGAAGTTGCAGTGGCTAACTTTTAACTAAACAAATCCCAAGGAAAAGCTACTAGATGGATCTACTTATATAGGAGCAAGGGGTGGCGGCCAAGGAGGTGGGAGGACGTCCCAAGGCAGCCTAAAACTAAATCTAGGTCGTACAAGGCCAATGGGCACAAGTGGAGGTGATGTAACACCTTTGGACTTGTAGTTTGACTCGGATTCTGCTGCAGCATCAGATTGTTTCGTCCACAACTCAACGCTCCGGATGAATTTGAAGGTGATTCCAATTGGGTTGGAAAGTGCACGAAATCTAGTTTCCAACAAAAAAAGAATCACCCAATTCGGAGTCCGTATGAAAAACTTGTGTGCGTTTTGAGTTAGGTGTGTCTGTGCAGTCCGAATCTGAATCCAGAACGTGAGAGACTTGGACTCTATCTTCTCTTGGGCCAAAAGTGACGTGAGAGAACTTTTTGGACAGCAAATAAACATCTCTTTCTTCCTTATCTTCATATTTGGATTGTACAAATGTCCCATACACCTGCAATTAGACAAAACACAAAAGTGTGTGAAGTATTTTTGTTCTGGATAACATAAATAGCTTATTGAATAGTTTGCACTAGAAATCACCTGACAAATATGCATATATGCAATATTTTTGGTCATATCCAAGGTAGTCATGTCCTCATCAATTGTACTCATCAGGCTATTCTTTTGCATCCCGAAACAAATCAAATGATGTATCAGCGTCATCCTCTAGAGGCTCGCTATTTTCAACAGTGGCTGCTCCTGAACGAGCACCTCATGCTCAGGCGGCAGCTCGTTAAGATCAAAGTCGTGGTTGTTCATCATGGAGACCTGGACCCCTGCAGGTGCCGTTTTCCCCGCTGCCAGGCTCCCACCAGAGAGAGATCCAGTTTCTGTTTTTCTAGGGCAAGCTGGAAGCGTAGACCCATACCTTGTACTCTCATTCTTTCATTTTAGCTAGCCATACTGGTATGTGATTTGAAAGGTAGTTCTTTTTAGTAGAAAGTATTTACAAAGGGCACTGAGGCGCAGCCTCGAGCTAGGCGAGATTCTCTATTGTTACTTCTTTTTAGCCAGATCCCGCACCAGGTTTTCCAGGTGGAACAGTTCCAGGATCTTATGAATCTGCGATGAGACGTGAATCTGGTTCAGAACCACAGATCACGGGTTAGCCATCCTGTCGTAAGGCTTCTTTACACGCCATGGTTGCGGAACAACCACGACCCTTCTTCCATGAGCTTCTGCCAGTCGCCAAGGCAGAAAACTCGAACAACAAACAGGTTGTCCTCCACCGCTCGGAACGTCACACGTTGTGCCATGTTCCAAGCGAATTGCATCATTGAGAAAAAGGATTGGCTACTGAAGGGATGTGGCGTGGCCACTTTTGCAAGGGCCATCCACCGACCCTTCTACTATCGGTTTTGAGTATTGGCTACTATACTAGCTACTCACCTATCGGTCTCATGAGCATACTTGGAGAAAGGAGAACTTCCCGCCTATAATGTTGGGTTGGCAACCTACCCATTCATTGAAGTACTTCCTTCATACGACCCAAAGAAAGGCAGCTAAACCATCTTAGTTCGTGAACAATGACCCAGGTGCATAAGCAGGTGCATAAAAAGGAAATCAAGTTTGGGAAATGGTACATGGCTAGTATTTATGCCGAAATCTAGTGACATTATTGACTATTACTGTAGTCAAGAAGTAAAGAGTAAAGGATTTGGCCATTGGCAACGCTTACCTAACTTCTCACTTAAATGTTTACTCGCGTTACTGGTATTCAATAAAATAAGGAAACCATGGTACCTACCTCCCTCCCTTACTTGGTAATCTAAGAACCCTTCAGGGGGAGCAAGATATCTTCCATACCAACATTTTGTTCGCCACCCCTGCTTCCTCCTCCACTTGAGCTTGTGCAGCAAATCTACTTTATGCTTAGGCCAGGTCCTGCAAGTAAAGAGAAGTAAATATTGGAAACATGGGTATCTAGTTATTTTATTCAACGGCTGAGTAATTGAAATTCCTTGCTTCTTCAAGCATGAGATCCAGAGTACCGGGTGTCGTCAGACTCCCATTCTATTACCTTTGTGCCAATAGCACATTAAGCTGTCTGGGCTGTTCCGCTACCGGCGTGTAAAGAAGCTCCGCCTAACGGCTAAACCAATGAATTTATCTCCTTAAAGGAATGATAGAGGCAAAGGTGTCCCGATGTTTCAATGAGATGGTGGCTATCGTTTCTGTGGGAGTCGACCTTGACGATCCGACTACGAACGTGCGAGACGTCGCGCCTTAGCAATCGCTAAACCAACTTCCGAGGGGTTATTGACCACGCCGGAGCACGATCAATCTGACCACAAGGGTCTGTTTCCAGCGAGCAAACAAAGAACAAACAAGAAACTAAGATTGCAATCTGGATATTGCGAATATAAGATGAAAGCTTTATTGATCAAGGTGGGGTTCTGTGACGTCTTGGTCTCGTCGTTGGACACAAACGAAGTACGCGAAGTTGCAGCTATGGCGAACTTTTAATCTAAACAAAACCCAAAGTATAAACGATGCCCTAAGGGCTGTATATATGGAGGAGAGAGGGGGAATTTCGTGGCCCTTGGAGGAGGGGTCCGAAACCAACCCTAACTCTTGTTTTCCCACACATACGGACTCTAAAAACAACCTATACTTAAGTACTTCGAAAATACATGGGCCTGGCCCAATAATAAGGTGACGCAGCACCTAGAATAGCCTCTGGATGAAATTTATGAAGTGGCATCTTGTATATTTCATCCCATGCTTCATGCACTCATTATGGTGGCTTCAGAGTCCTGGAATCATCACTTGTAACTCCGTTCTTGTTCCCCTTGCGCATGCCATCATCTCCATGCTTGAACTTGCTCCAAGGTTCATCTTTCTTGTCCAAGCTAGGCCCTTCATTTGTAAGCAAAACAAATGTATCCAATTTAGGCAGCATCATATTCTCATGAACATTAGAATCGTTACCAAGAAACGAAAGTACCTGATAATTCAATTGGCATGCGCGAGCTCTAGTAATTGGTCCAGTATGTATAGCAGCAGGGGCCGTGGGTGTAACAATGGTATTGATGTCCTCATCATCCTCCCCTTCTTGAAATGAAGTCGTCCTCGACGAAAGTTCATCGTCCTCACCCAAATAAAGCTTCAAATCTGCAATGTTAAAAGTGGGACTAACCCCAAAATCTGCAGGCAGCTCAACTTTATATGCATTATCATTTATTTTCTCTAACACCTTAAAAGGACCATCAGCACGTGGCATTAGCTTTGATTTGCGCAAATTAGGAAATCTATCCTTACGCAAATGTCACCAAACAAGATCTCCAGGTGCAAACACAACATGTTTTCTACCCTTATCTCCAGCAATTTTATATTTAGCATTCATACGCTCAATGTTTTCCTTAGTTAACTCATGCATTTTTAAAATCAATTCAACACGTTCTTTAGCATCAAAATTAACCTTCTCCGAAGATGGAAGAGGCAACAAATCAATAGGTGCACGAGGTAGGAAACCATACACAATTTCAAATGGGCACATCTTAGTAGTAGAATGCAATGAACGATTATAAGAAAATTCAATATGAGGCAAGCATTCTTCCCACATTTTCTTATTATTCTTCAAAACAGCCCTAAGCATAGTAGACGATGTTCTATTGACTACTTCAGTTTGTCCATCAGTTTGGGGGTGACAAGTAGTACTAAAAAGTAGCTTAGTCCCCAACTTAGCCCATAAACATCTCCAAAAGTGGCTAAGAAATTTAGTATCACAATCTGAAACAATAGTATTTGGCACACCATGCAAGCGAATAATTTCACGAAAGAACAAATCAACAACATTAACAGCATCATCACTTTTATGACATGGTATAAAGTGTGCCAGTTTCGAGAACCTATCCACGACAACAAATAAGCTATCCCTCCCCTTCTTTGTTCGAGGTAAACCTAAAACAAAGTCCATAGATATATCCTCCCAAGGAACACTAGGTACAGGCAAAGGCATATATAAACCATGAGGATTGAGTCGTGACTTAGCTTTTTGGCATGTAGTGCAGCGAGCAACAAAACGCTCAACATCCCGTCTCATCTTTGGCCAAAAGAAATGTGTAGCAAGTATATCCTCCGTCTTCTTGACGCCAAAGTGTCCCATTAATCCTCCTCCATGCGCCTCCTGCAACAACAAAAGACGAACGGAGCTAGCTGGAATGCATAGCTTGTTAGCACGAAATACAAATCCATCGTTAAGAACGAACTTGTTCCAAGTTTTCCCTTCCTTACAATTCTGTAATACATCTTTAAATTCAGCATCATGCACATATTGATCTTTGATGGTCTCCAAACCAAATATTTTAAATTCAAGTTGTGAAAGCATAGTATAACGATGAGACAATGCATCAGCAATAACATTTTGTTTACCCTTCTTGTGTTTAATGACATAAGGGAAAGTATCAATGAATTCAACCCATTTAGCCTGTCTACAGTTCAGTTTTGCTTGACTTTTAATGTGTTTCAAAGATTCATGATCAGAATGTATAACAAATTCCTTGGGCCATAAATAATGTTGCCATGTTTCTAAGGTCCAAACAAGAGCATATAATTCTTTATCATAAGTAGAATAGTTCAGACTAGGCCCACTCAATTTTTTCAGAAAAGTATGCAACAGGTTTGCCATCTTGTAATAACACACCTCCTAATCCAATTCCACTAGCATCACATTCAAGCTCAAAAGTCTTACTAAAATCAGGAAGTTGGAGTAAAGGAGCATGTGTCATTATGTTTCAATACCGTGAAGGCTTCTTCCTGTGCGGTACCCCAAACAAAAGGCACATCCTTCTTTGTAAGCTCGTCGAGAGGTGCAGCAATGGTGCTGAAATCTCTCACAAAATGCCTATAGAATCCAGCGAGGCCAAGAAAACTCCTCACTTGTGTGACCGTTTTGGGCTGCGGCCAACTCTCAATAGCTTCAATCTTGGCTTTATCAACTTCAATTCCCTGTGGAGTAACAACATAGCCAAGAAAAGATACTCGGTCGGTGCAAAAGGTGCACTTTCCAAGGTTACCAAACAAACATGCATCACGTAGAACAATAAAAACAACATGTAAATGTTCCAAATGTTCCTCCAAAGATTTGCTATAAATCAATATGTCATCAAAGTAAACTACCACAAATCGTCCAATGAAAGCACGTAAAACTTCGTTCATTAATCTCATGAAAGTACTAGGTGCATTAGTTAACCCAAAAGGCATAACTAACCACTCATATAATCCAAACTTAGTTTTAAATGCTGTTTTCCATTCATCTCCCAATTTCTTACGAACTTGATGGTATCCACTACGCAAATCAACTTTGGAGAATATTGTAGAGCCACTCAATTCATCAAGCATATCATCTAGCCTAGGAATAGGATGATGATAACGAATAGTAATATTGTTAATTCCTCTACAATGAACGCACATACGCGACGTACCATCCTTTTTCGGCACTAAAATGATAGGAACAACACAAGGACTAAGGGATTCGCGTATATAACCTTTGTCGAGCAGTTCTTGTACTTGACGCATAATCTCCTCTAGATTGGTACGGTATGGTGCACGGTTGGGTAATGATGCACCGGGAATTAAGTCAATTTAATGCTCAATCCCTCGAATAGGTGGTAATCCTGGTGGCACGTCTTCTAGAAAGACGTCAGCGAACTCCTGCAAAATGTTAGTGACAGCAGGAGGCAAAGAGGAGGGCACGTCCTCGAAAGAAAATAATGCCTCTTTGCACACAAAAGCATAGCAAACAGATTTGCTGAAATCTAGCTCATCAATATCAGATTTTGTGGCAAGTAAACATGCACTTTTCAATTTAATTTCAGAAGCAACACTAGATGGTTTATTATTAGGTTTCATTTGTTGCTCAAATTCTTTTGCCACAATCTGATTTTCACTCTTATTTTTCTCCTGTTTTGCTTTATTAGCTCTATTAATATCATCTTTCAAAATGGATTCAGGAGTCATAGGAAGCAAAGTAATATTTTTATCTTTATGAACAAGAGTATACTGATTGTTTCTAGCATGGTGTACAGAATTTTTATCAAATTTCCATGGTCTACCAAGTAATAAGGAACATGCTTGCATAGGTACCACATCACAATCAACATAATCAGCATATGTAGAGATACTAAAATGCACGCGAACAGTGCGTGTGACCTTAACCTTACCGTTGTTGTTGAACCATTGGATGTAGTAAGGATGTGGATGTGGTCTTGTGGTGAGAGATAGCTTCTCCACCATCTCCATGCTAGCCAAGTTATTGCAGCTCCCTCCATCTATGATGACGCGAACAGAACGTTCCTTCACAACTCCCTTTATATGGAACAAATTATGCCTCTGATTTTGCTCAGCTTGTGTAACCTGCACTCTCAAAACACGTTGAGCAACTAAACATTCATACCTGTCAGCATCTTCAGCAGCCATGTATTGCGTCTCATGATCAGAATGGTCTCCACTGTGTTCTTCATGTGTAATAAGAGCCAACGTCTCCTCATCATAGTCACTAGCGGACTCATACCCACCATCCTCAGTAGCAATCATCACGTGCTGAGACTGACATTCTCTCGCAAAATGTCCTCTTCCCTTACAACGATGACAAATAATAGCACTGTGTGCCCTGTTGATGCCATGGAAGAAGAAGAGCTCTGCGTAGGCCCGACAGGTGTGCTCTTGGCAGATAGTTGTGGTTGTGCCTGCTTTCTTGAATCACGACTGGAGGTGGCACTTGATGGAGGTGCTGGTGGAGTGGAAGTAGTGGGTGCACGTGGTGTCCATGATGAAGATCGACCTGCAGAAAAGTTAGTTCGCGCCAATGCCTGTCAATCCTACACTTCACGTTCAGCTTTACAAGCAAGATGGAATAAACGAGTGATATTAGTATACTCCTTATACTCTAGAATGGTCTGAATCTCTCTATTTAATCCACCCATAAAACGTGCAAGAATAGCTTCATTCTCCTCAACAATACCACATCTAATCATGCCAGTTTGTAATTCCCGATAATATTCTTCTACGGAATTTTTTCCCTGTCTTAAGCGCTGCAATTTTTTAAGTAATTCACGTTGATAATATGGTGGGACCCAACGAGTACGCATAGCAGTTTTCAAAGCAGCCCAAGTAGCTGGAATAGGATATAATCTACAATGTTCGGACCACCAAACACATTCAAAGCTAGTGAAAGCACAAACAGCAGCAGGAACACGTCTCTCCTCAGGATATTGTAAACATGTAAATCGTTGTTCAGTTTCTAACTCCCAAGTAAGATATATATCAGGAACATATCTATTCTCAAATGGTGGAATATTCAATTTTAGTTTAGGAAGATGGTCATGTACCTCAGGTGGTGGTGCAGCCCTACCGTTGCGATGATATGCATGGGAACGACTTGGTGGTGGTGGTGCTGGTGGTTGCACGTAGTTCTGATTTTGATCAACCTCATCCTCGTAATGGTCCTCTACCTCTGCAGTAGCAGCAGGAGCGACAGAAGCACTAACAGTAGGTACAGCAACAACAAAAGTTTGACCAGGCTCAATGGGAACGCGTTGTGCTCGTCCCACTTGATTGGAAGATGATATTGTTGTTGTCGTAGAGGTGCGACAGGTGCAGCGGGCGGTGGAAGATGCGCGAGCAATTCATTAAACTTGTTATCGAGCTTTGTTTCGAACGCCTTCTCAATGCCATCTATCTTCTCCATGGCCTCTTCAAATCTATTTAGCACATCTTCCACCTGTCCACTCATCATTTGCTGAAACTAATCATGTAACTCTTTGTTCGTCATGTTCTCCCAGTCAATCTCGTCGGGTTGTGACCCTGCCATGGTTAGCAGCAATAGAAACACACAAGAATATGATCCTACAGACTATTAGAAAATGGCGGTGGTGGAGTGTCACAAATCCGTCAAGCAAATCTCAAATTCTTACCAGTTCTTACCCAACAGCAGGCGGTGATCGGCAACCATCGTAGTCAAAACTCTCAAAGCTTGGATAGAGAGATTACCAGGGAGAGTCAAACGCACGACGTAGATATATGTGGAGCTAGGAAGGCTTATAATATGGTAGCAAAAAGGGTCAGCAATAATCAATTCAGAGATGCAAAGTTGAATAAACGCTCAACGACGGTACTGTACTGGGCTAGACCGTGCTAGAGACGCGAGCCTAGAACACTAACAAAAATCACGGCGCTGCACGAAAACAAGGGAAAAGCACACTCTGGAATTTTTTTTTCACTCTTTTTTTGGCGCTCCTCTTTTTTTGCGCTCCTTTTTTTTGCGAAAAATCACTATAATGGCGAGTGTCTCAAAACTCTTCCCTCGTCAAACTGACAGGATGGGCACGAAATATTTTTTCGACTTTTTTTTTCTGAAATTAGGGCAGCTACGATGAAAAAGTACGCCAAAAAATCACTATGATGGCACGTGGCTCAAAAGACTCAGAAAAGCCTAAAAGTAGGATAGGGAAAAAAATTTGCCTGTGAAAGTTTTGGCCTAAAAACTGCCCGGGGGTCTCTAGACTCTTTTTTTTCGAAACCTACTCAGGCAAGGAAACATGAATAGGAAAGTAGACGGACATCGAAAACAAATCTAATATGAAAGGAACTCGGATTGGTGGTGGATATATGATGGTAGGATATGGCAGCGGTGGTGGTATATGGATACGGATTGGTGGTGGTATATGGATACATATTGGTGATGGTATATATTTTTTAGAACACAGACGTCAGGGACGTCCGGCTTTAAATTAATAAAGCCCTCCACATAGGCAGCGTGCACAAACAGAACAGACCAAACAAATGGAACCGAAGCTAGTCACCCAAGTTCTAAGGCATGCCACAAAAGGCAACGACGGCGAAATAAAGTGCATTACATGGCATAGCCAGCCAAACTAACGAGCGCGCAGGCTCGGGGGAACCCAAGACCAAAAGGACTGCCCATCCCTATGATGCAGCAAACGGAGGTGACGGGGCTCGAGACACCGAGTAGACGGAGCGGAGACGTGCGATAGCTTGACGATGAAGATCAGACTCCTATTGCCTTCCTAGCGGTGCCCACTACTGCAAGAATAAGATGCATTTGAAGATTACATCAGCGGGGTGAGAGGGAAACACTCCCTCCATAGTAAACTTGTTACGAATATGCCATAAGGCCGATAACATGGCAGAAGCACACGTCCACATGATCCGGCGCAGAGGGCCCTGGATCGACGATAGGTATGACACAAGCTCAGAGCATGAGCGTGGATCCCAATCCACCCCAGCGGCCTCACGGACCGCGCTCCAAGCAAAGCGTGCCAAAGGACACCGGAAGAACACGTGGTCAGCATCTTCCGCGTCATCACACAAAGCGCAAGGACCGAAAGCAGGGCCATTGCGCTTGGCTATATTGATAGAGGTAGGAAGGCGATCTTGGCATAGTTGCCATAGGAAGAACTTAATCTTAAGCGGGATTCGCGCCTTCCAAAGCCCCGTGGCTGCCATCGGGGCATGGCCGCGGCACAACTCTCTATACAGGGACTTGACAGTGAACTTGTCAGAGCCCGAAAGTCTCCAAGAGACCATGTCTACGGAGCCCGACAGTTGCACATTCGCTATCAGAGCCCGCAGGCACTCCCAATCTTCCAGCTCCGGCCCCAAAAGCTCCTTTCTGAAGTAGATAGGGGGCGGACTGGCACTAAGAGCCGAAGCAACCAGTTGGTTGGGCTCAACCGCGATGGAATAGAGATGGGTAAACTCCGACCAAAGAGGATGCTGGCCTATCCAAACGTCATGCCAAAAATGCGTGGAGCGGCCGTTATTAACAGTGAACCTCGTAGCCCTGGCGAAGTATGGTTTGAGGGATTGGATAGAGGTCCAGAAAGGGGAACCATGAGGTGTTGCCTCAAAGAAATTCCCATGCGGGAAATACCTGGCACGAAGGAGGTCAACCCAGAGGCCGGTCCTGATAGAGGCAAAGGTGTCCCGTCTTTCGATGAGATGGTGGATTTCGCTTTGGTCAAAGTCGACTTTGACGATCCGACTATGAACGTGCGAGGACGTCGCGCCTTAGCAATCGCTAAACCAACTCCGAGAGGTTATTGACCACGCCGGAGCACGATCAACCTGACCACGAGGGTCTGTTTCCTGCGAGCAAACGAAGAACAAGCAAGAAACTAAGATTGCAATCTGGATATTGCGAATATAAGATGGAAGCTTTATTGATCAAGGTGGGGTTTTGTGACGCCTTTGTCTGGTCGTTGAACACAAACGAAGTACGCGAAGTTGCAGCTATGGCGAACTTTTAATCTAAACAAAACCCAAAGTCTAAACGATGCCCTAAGGGCTGTATATATGGAGGAAGAGGGGGGAATTTCGTGGACCTTCGTGGAGGGGTCCGAAATCAACCCTATCTCTTGTTTCCCCACACATACGGACTCTAAAAATAGCCTATACTTATGTATTTCGAAATTACATGGGCCTGGCCCAATAATAAGGTGATGCAGCACCTAAAATAGCCTCGGGACGAAATTTAGGAAGTGGCATCTTGTATATTTCGTCCAAGGCTTCATGCACCCATTATGGTGGCTTCAAAGTCCTGAAATCATCACTTGTAACTCCGTTCTTGTTCCCCTTGCGCATGCCATCATCTCCATGCTTGTTCTTGCTCCAATGTTCATCCTTCTCCAAGCTAGGCCCTTCATTTGTAAGCAAAACAAATGTATCCAATTTAGGCAGCATCATATTCTCATGAACATTAGAATCATTACCAAGAAACGAAAGTACCTGGTAATTTAGTTGGCGTGCACGAGCTCTAGTAATTGGTCCAGTATGTATAGCAGCAGGGGTTGTGGGTGTAGCAATTGTATTGATGTCCTCATCATCCTCCCCTTCTTGAAATGAAGTCGTCCTCGACGGAAGTTCATCTTCCTCACCCAAATAAGGCTTCAAATCTGCAATGTTAAAAGTGGGACTAACCCCAAAATCTGCAGGCAGCTCAAGTTTATATGCATTATCATTTATTTTCTCTAACACCTTAAAGGGACCATCAGCACGTGGCATTAGCTTTGATTTGCGCAAATCAGGAAATCTATCCTTACGCAAATGTAACCAAACAAGATCTCCAGGTGCAAACACAACATGTTTTCTACCCTTATCTCCAGCAAGTTTATATTTAGCATTCATACGCTCAATGTTTTCCTTAGTTAACTCATGCATTTTTAAAATCAATTCAGCACGTTGTTTAGCATCAAAATTAACCTTCTCCGAAGATGGAAGAGGCAACAAATCAATAGGTGCACGAGGTAAGAAACCATACACAACTTCAAAAGGGCACATCTTAGTAGTAGAATGCAATGAACGATTATAAGCAAATTCAATATGAGGCAAGCATTCCTCCCACATTTTCTTATTATTCTTCAAAACAGCCCTAAGCATAGTAGACAACGTTCTATTGACTACTTCAGTTTGTCCATCAGTTTGGGGGTGACAAGTAGTACTAAAAAGCAGTTTAGTCCCCAACTTAGCCCATAAACATCTCCAAAAGTGGCTAAGAAATTTAGTATCACGATCTGAAACAATAGTATTTGGCACACCATGCAAGCGAATAATTTCACAAAAGAACAAATCAGCAACATTAACAGCATCATCGCTTTTATGACATGGTATAAAGTGTGCCATTTTCGAGAATCTATCCACGACAACAAATATGCTATCCCTCCCCTTCTTTGTTCGAGGTAAACCTAATAAGCAAGGAACTCGGATTGGTGGTGGATATATGGTGGTGGTATATGGCAGCGGTGGTGGTAGCGGTGGTAGTATATGGATATGGATCGGTGGTGGTATATGGACACGGATTGGTGGTGGTATATGGATACGGATTCGGTGCGGTGGTGGTAGATGGCAGGGGCGATGATGATGGTGCGGCGGCGGCGTGACAACTTATGACCAGAACTCGAAACTCTAAAAGACTAGACTCTAAGACCAGCAACTAGACACGACGATGCAACCGCAAATTCAACAAAGCAAAACCCTAAAAAGATTATGCAAAGGCTCAGATTGGTTCGGATATGATGAACTAACCCTAATTTTTTTTTGTGGCTTTTTCGTGGACTGTAGGTATGAAGAACAGACTCGATCTAAACTACGAAAAACTGTAAAATCTCACCGAGCAACCTGGAAATCTGATACCACTTGATAGAGGCAAAGGTGTCCCGTCTTTTGATGAGATGGTGGATTTCGCTTTGGTGGAAGTCGACTTTGACGATCCGACTACGAACGTGCGAGGACGTCGCGCCTTAGCAATCGCTAAACCAACTCCGAGAGGTTATTGACCACGCCGGAGCACGATCAACCTGACCACGAGGGTCTGTTTCCTGCGAGCAAACGAAGAACAAGCAAGAAACTGAGATTGCAATCTGGATATTGCGAATATAAGATGAAAGCTTTATTGATCAAGGTGGGGTTCTGTGACGCCTTTGTCTGGTCGTTGAACACAAACGGAGTACGCGAAGTTGCAGCTATGGCGAACTTCTAATCTAAACAAAACCCAAGGTCTAAACGATGCCCTAAGGGCTGTATATATGGAGGAAGAGGGGGTGGATTTCGTGGCCCTTGGTGGAGGGGTCCGAAATCAACCCTATCTCTTGTTTCCCCACACATACGGACTCTAAAAATAGCCTATACTTATGTATTTCGAAATTACATGGGCCTGGCCCAATAATAAGGTGACGCAGCACCTAAAATAGCCTCGGGACGAAATTTATGAAGTAGCATCTTGTATATTTCGTCCAAGGCTTCATGCACATATTATGGTGGCTTCAAAGCCCTGAAATCATCACTTGTAACTCCGTTCTTGTTCCCCTTGCGCATGCCATCATCTCCATGCTTGTTCTTGCTCCAATGTTCATCCTTCTCCAAGCTAGGCCCTTCATTTGTAAGCAAAACAAATGTATCCAATTTAGGCAGCATCATATTCTCATGAACATTAGAATCATTACCAAGAAACGAAAGTATCTGATAATTTAGTTGGCGTGCACGAGCTCTAGTAATTGGTCCAGTATGTATAGCAGCAGGGGCTGTGGGTGTAACAATTGTATTGATGTCCTCATCATCCTCCCCTTCTTGAAATGAAGTCGTCCTCGACGGAAGTTCATCTTCCTCACCCACATAATGCTTCAAATCTGCAATGTTAAAAGTGGGACTAACCCCAAAATCTGCAGGCAGCTCAAGTTTATATGCATTATCATTTATTTTCTCTAACACCTTAAAGGGACCATCAGCACGTGGCATTAGCTTTGATTTGCGCAAATCAGGAAATCTATCCTTACGCAAATGTAACCAAACAAGATCTCCAGGTGCAAACACAACATGTTTTCTACCCTTATCTCCAGCAAGTTTATATTTAGCATTCATACGCTCAATGTTTTCCTTAGTTAACTCATGCATTTTTAAAATCAATTCAGCATGTTGTTTAGCATCAAAATTAACCTTCTCCGAAGATGGAAGAGGCAACAAATCAATAGGTGCACGAGGTAGAAAACCATACACAACTTCAAAAGGGCACATCTTAGTAGTAGAATGCAATGAACGATTATAAGCAAATTCAATATGAGGCAAGCATTCCTCCCACATTTTCTTATTATTCTTCAAAACAGCCCTAAGCATAGTAGACAACGTTCTATTGACTACTTCAGTTTGTCCATCAGTTTGGGGGTGACAAGTAGTACTAAAAAGCAGTTTAGTCCCCAACTTAGCCCATAAACATCTCCAAAAGTGGCTAAGAAATTTAGTATCACGATCTGAAACAATAGTATTTGGCACACCATGCAAGCGAATAATTTCACGAAAGAACAAATCAGCAACATTAACAGCATCATCGCTTTTATGACATGGTATAAAGTGTGCCATTTTCGAGAATCTATCCACGACAACAAATATGCTATCCCTCCCCTTCTTTGTTCGAGGTAAACCTAAAACAAAGTCCATAGATATATCCTCCCAAGGAACACTAGGTACAGGCAAAGGCATATATAAAGCATGAGGATTGAGTCGTGACTTAGCTTTTTGACATGTAGTGCAGCGAGCAATAAAACGCTCAACATCCCGTCTCATCTTTGGCCAAAAGAAATGTGTAGCAAGTACGTCCTCCGTCTTCTTCACGCCAAAGTGTCCCATTAATCCTCCTCCCTTACAACGACGACAAATAATATCACTTGTGTGCCCTGTTGATGCCATGGAAGAAGAAGAACGTTGTGCAGGACCCGCAGGTGCGCTCTTGGAAGATAATGGTGGTTGTGCCTGTTTTCTTGTATCACGGCTGGAGGTGGCACCGGATGGAGGTGCTGGTGCAGTTGAAGGAGAAGATGCACGTGGTGTCCATGATGAAGGTCGGCCTGCAGAAAAGTTAGTTCGCCCCAATGCTTGTCGATCCTGCACTTCACGTTCAGCTTTACAAGCAAGATGGAATAAACGAGTGATATTAGTATACTCCTTATAGTCTAGAATGGTCTGAATCTCTCTATTTAATCCACCCAGAAAACGTGCAAGCATAGCTTCATTCTCCTCAACAATACCACATCTAATCATGCCAGTTTGTAATTCCTGATAATATTCTTCTACAGAATTTTTCCCTTGTCTTAAACACTGCAATTTTTGAAGCAATTCACGTTGATAATATGGTGGAACCCAACGCGTACGCATAGCAGTTTTCAAAGCAGCCCAAGTAGTTGGAATAGGATATAATCTACAATGTTCAGACCACCATACACATGCAAAACTAGTGAAAGCACAAACAGCAGCAGCAACTCGTCTCTCCTCAGGATATTGTAGACATGTAAATCGTTGTTCAGTTTCTAACTCCCAAGTAAGATATATATCAGGAACATATCTACCCTCAAATGGTGGAATATTCAATTTCAGTTTAGGAATATGGACATCATCTCGTACCTGAGGTGGTGGTGCAGGCCTACCATTACGAATATATACCTGAGGTCGACCTGCTGGTGGTGGTACAGGTGGCTGCACGTAGTGTTGATTTTGATCAACCTCATCCTCATAATCTCCCACATAATCATCCTCCTCCGCATCAGCAGCAGGAGCCACAGAAGTATCAACAGCAGCACCAACAGTTTGGCCAAACGCAAGAGGAACACGGCTTGCTCGGCGGAGGTCTGCTTCGCGACGTGGAGGTAGTCGTTGTTGTTGTTGTTGGAGAGGTGCGTTAGGTGCAGCGGGTGGTGGTGGTGGAAGACGCGCGAGCAATTCATTAAACTTGTTATCGAGCTTTGTTTCGAACGTCTTCTCAAGGCCACTGATCTTCTCCATGGCCTCTTCAAAATTGTTCAGCACATCTTGCACCTGTTCAGTCATCATTTGCTGAAACTTATCATGAAGCTCCTTGTTCGATAAATTCTCCCAGTCAATCTCGTCAGCTTGTGATCCTGGCATGGTTAGCAGCAATAGAAACACACAAGAATATGATCCTACAGACTACGAACAAGTGGTGGTGGTGGGTGTCACAAATCCGTCAAGCAAATCTCAAATTCTTACCAGTTCTTACCCAGCAGCAGGCGGTGATCGGCAACCGTTGTAGTCAAAAACTCTCAAAGCTTGGATAGAGCGATTACCAGGGAGAGTCAAACGCACGACGTAGATGTATGTGGAGCTGGGAAGGCTTATAATATGGTAGCAAAAAGGGTCAGCAATAATCAATTCAGAGATGCAAAGTTGAATAAATGCTCAACGACGGTACTGTGCTGGTCCTAGGCTAGACTGTGCTAGAGATGCGAGCCTAGAACACTAACAAAATCACGGCGCGGCACGTAAACAAGGGAAAAGCACACTCTGAATTTTTTTTTCGCTCTCTTTTTTTTTTGCGCTCTTTTTTTTTGCGCTGCTTTTTTTTTTTGCGAAAAATCACTATAATGGCGAGTGTCTCAAAACTCTTCCTAGCTCAAACTGACAGGATGGGCACGAAATTTTTTCGACCAATTTTATTTTTTCGACTGCCCGGACCCAAAAAATGGAAACGGGTCAAAAAAAACTTCCTATAATGGCACCTGTCTCAAAACACTCAGAAACACCTAAAAATAGGATAGCCAGAAATTTTTCCGAAAAATGCGTTTTCGAAAAATTTTGGGCCTAAACGGAGCGTGGCTACCCGACTCTTTTTTTTTTCCAAAACCTACTCCGGCAAGGAAACACAAATCGGAATCTAGATGGATCCCGAAAACAAACCTAATAAGCAAAGAACTCGGATTGGTGGTGGATATATGGTGGTGGTATATGGCAGCGGTGGTGGTAGCGGTGGTAGTATATGGATATGGATCGGTGGTGGTATATGGACACGGATTGGTGGTGGTATATGGATACGGATTCGGTGCGGTGGTGGTAGATGGCAGGGGCGATGATGATGGTGCGGCGGCGGCGTGACAACTTATGACCAGAACTCGAAACTCTAAAAGACTAGACTCTAAGACCAGCAACTAGACACGACGATGCAACCGCAAATTCAACAAAGCAAAACCCTAAAAAGATTATGCAAGGCTCAGATTGGTTCGGATATAATGAACTAACCCTAATTTTTTTTGTGGCTTTTTCGTGGACTATAGGTATGAAGAACAGACTCGATCTAAACTACGAAAAACTGTAAAATCTCACCGAGCAACCTGGAAATCTGATACCACTTGATAGAGGCAAAGGTGTCCCGTCTTTCGATGAGATGGTGGATTTCGCTTTGGTCAAAGTCGACTTTGACGATCCGACTACGAACGTGCGAGGACGTCGCGCCTTAGCAATCGCTAAACCAACTCCGAGAGGTTATTGACCACGCCGGAGCACGATCAACCTGACCACGAGGGTCTGTTTCCTGCGAGCAAACGAAGAACAAGCAAGAAACTAAGATTGCAATCTGGATATTGCGAATATAAGATGGAAGCTTTATTGATCAAGGTGGGGTTCTGTGACGCCTTTGTCTGGTCGTTGAACACAAACGAAGTACGCGAAGTTGCAGCTATGGCGAACTTTTAATCTAAACAAAACCCAAAGTCTAAACGATGCCCTAAGGGCTGTATATATGGAGGAAGAGGGGGGAATTTCGTGGACCTTGGTGGAGGGGTCCGAAATCAACCCTATCTCTTGTTTCCCCACACATACGGACTCTAAAAATAGCCTATACTTATGTATTTCGAAATTACATGGGCCTGGCCCAATATAAAGGTGACGCAGCACCTAAAATAGCCTCGGGACGAAATTTAGGAAGTGGCATCTTGTATATTTCGTCCAAGGCTTCATGCACCCATTATGGTGGCTTCAAAGTCCTGAAATCATCACTTGTAACTCCGTTCTTGTTCCCCTTGCGCATGCCATCATCTCCATGCTTGTTCTTGCTCCAATGTTCATCCTTCTCCAAGCTAGGCCCTTCATTTGTAAGCAAAACAAATGTATCCAATTTAGGCAGCATCATATTCTCATGAACATTAGAATCATTACCAAGAAACGAAAGTACCTGGTAATTTAGTTGGCGTGCACGAGCTCTAGTAATTGGTCCAGTATGTATAGCAGCAGGGGTTGTGGGTGTAACAATTGTATTGATGTCCTCATCAGGTCCCTCCCTGGGACAGCTTCCAGATCCACTTGCACATAAGCGCAATGTTCATCAGCTTAGAGTTGATGATCCCAAGGCCCCCCTAGGCTTTAGGTCTACAGACGGCTTGCCACTTAACCATGTGATATTTCTGTTTAGGGCCCGCTCCTTCCCGAAAGAAACGTGCCCGCGGGGTGTCCATTTTCATGTGGACCCCATCAGCCATCAAGAACATACCCATGGCAAACATGGGTAGGGACGAGAGGCTGGAGTTAGTAAGGATTAGTCTTGCCCCTGAAGACATAAATCGACCTCTCCACGAACAAACCCGGTCCGCCACCTTAGTGTTGAGAGGTTCCCAATCAGCAATCGAGCATTTCTTCTCTGCGATCGGGAGGCCGAGATAGGTAAATGGAAACTTCCCAAGTTTGCAATTAAGCAAGTTGGCCACCCGCTCACTTTCGACCGCGTCCATCCCTATGGACACCACTTCACATTTGAGGAAGTTAATTTTTAGTCCGGACATGAGTTCAAAACACAGTAGGATGGCTTTAACCATTGCGATACTGTGTTCGTCCGGCTCAAAAAGGAGAAGAGTGTCATCCGCATACTGCAGGTGTGACACACCTCCTGGGATCAGATTACCGACCACTCCCCTGATGTGGCCAGCAGATCGAGCTTTGTCTAGCATGGCGCCCAAGGCATCTGCCACAAAGTTGAAGAGCAACGATGAGGCTGGGTCCCCTTGACGTAGCCCACGCTTGTTGCGGAAGAAGTTCCCTACTTCTCTGATAGAGGCAAAGGGTGTCCCGATCTTTCGATGAGATGATAACTATCGATTTGGTGGAGACGACTTTGACGATCCGACTACAAACGTGCACGACGTTGCGCCTTAGCAATCGCTAAACCAACTCTGAGAGGTTATTGACCACGCCGGAGCACAATCAACCTGACCACGAAGGTCTATTCCTGCAAGCAATCGAAGAACAAGCAAGAATATGATAAAAGCAATCTGAATATTGCGAGTATATATGAAGTATTGATAAAGGTGGGGATCCGTAAGCGGTCTTGGTCTGGTCGTTGGACACAAACGAAGTACACGAAGTTGCAATGGCTAACTTTTAACTAAACAAATCCCAAGGAAAAGCTACTAGATGGATCTACTTATATAGGAGCAAGGGGTGGCGGCCAAGGAGGTGGGAGGACGTCCCAAGGCAGCCTAAAACTAAATCTAGGTCGTACAAGACCAATGGGCCCAAGTGGAGGTGATGTAACACCTTTGGACTTGTAGTTTGACTCGGATTCTGCTGCAGCATCAGATTGTTTCGTCCACAACTCAACGCTCCGGACGAATTTGAAGGTGTTTCCAATTGGGTTGGAAAGTGCACGAAATCTAGTTTCCAAAAAAAAAGAATCACCCAATTCGGAGTCCGTATGAAAAACTTGTGTGCGTTTTGAGTCAGGTATGTCTGTGCAGTCCGAATCTGAATCCAGAACGTGAGAGACTTGGACTCTATCTTTTCTTGGGCCAAAAGTGACGTGAGAGAACTTTTTGGACAGCAAATAAACATCTCTTTCTTCCTTATCTTCATATGTGGATTGTACAAATGTCCCATACACCTGCAATTAGACAAAACACAAAAGTGTGTGAAGTATTTTTGTTCTGGATAACATAAATAGATTATTGAATAGTTTGCACTAGAAATCACCTGAAAAATATGCATATATGCAATATTTTTGGTCATATCCAAGGTAGTCATGTCCTCATCATCCTCCCCTTCTTGAAAATAAAGCCGTCCTCGGCGTTGCTTAATCTGAAATGTGGTTAACAAAAGAGACAAGGTGTACATGTTGTATATGTATATGTCATCCATTTTTACTTCCCTTGATTTTTGCATATATGACACATGAATAGATGAGTAACTTGCATGGTTCATAAAATCTAAAGCCAAAAAATTAGCACAAGAACTAGAAGGCATGAAAATATTGCAACTCAGTATGCACATATAAGTGAAGCTCTTATTCATTTCAAAAATTGACAATGTTCATCATTAAACCATCCCAACATTGGTGAATAAACCTTACTTGCATCAAATTTACATGCTACAACATGCTTAAATAAGCAAACATGCAATAAGTCATTCAACACAGAATCATCACCAAGATTAGAGGTCATATCAAAATGATTAAACATTGGTTCTTTTGCATCAATAGTTAATTCAATGGGTGCACTCAAAATTGTTGGTATTTCAGTTGTTTGATCACATGGCAAAGTCAAATTATCAACGTAGTCCTCTAAAATAGGTGGTGTGATCAAAGTAGTGGGTAGCTCATCAGATGGTGCATTCAAATTGACAAGGCATTCATCATTCTCATGTTGAGATGGAAGATCAGTACCTTTGTCATTACCTCTTATGATCAACTCAGATGATGTAGCCACTCTCGGGGGCGATGTGTCACATGGTGGAGGTGATGTAGTCCTGACAACAACGGATGTGGTTGTCATAGTATGCCTAGTAGTTGAAGGAACAATCATATCAACTCTTGGAATGTGCACCATGCGCTTGTTCTCCTCGTGGCTAACACGTCGTTTTATTTCCTGTTCAGCTTTGCAAGCAAGATGAAACAAATGGTCCATAGGATAACACTCTTCATGAATTAGTATCTCTTGAATATCACGGTTTAATCCTCCCCAAAATCTATCCATAAAATCATCTTCACTTTCTTCTAAAGAGGAATGCAACAAGGTAGTTTGTAAATCATCATAATATTTTGTTACAGTTTCACTACCTTGTTTTAAGTGTTGCAACTTCTTAATCATGTCACGAGTATAATAAGCAGGGACGAAAGTATGTCGCATGGCAAGTTTCAAATCATCCCAAGTAGTAGGTATATAATCAGGGTGTAACCGACAATACTCACTCCACCAAACCAAAGCATAACCAGTGAAAGAACCAACCGCAACCTTAACCTTTTTATGTTCATCGAAATTATGGGAAGCAAATATATTTTTTATGTCGAACTCCCATTCAATATATAAAGCAGGTTTAAAACGGCCATTAAATGGTGGTATAGATACATTAACCTGATCATGTGCATTTGGATGTTTGTGCACCTCTCGTGACGGTTGTGGTATTTGCAAAGGTGGTGGCACGTCTCCCGCGATCGACAAAGCCCATGAATTGACTTTGGATCCTGTCATGATTAGTAGAACAAGAAACAAAACCCAAAAATAATGTTCCTATAACTACTAGGATGTGGTGGTAAAACGCTCACAGTAAAGCAAATATCAATGTCTTACAAGTTCTTACCATGCAGCAGGCGGTGATCGGCAACCAGCGGTGTCAAGTAACTTCGAATATTGAGTAAAGCGATTGCCAGGGGAGCGTACGTATACACGGTGTAGAAATATGTGGAGCTGGGTTGGCTATATATGGTAGCAAAAGATTAGCAATAATCAATTCAAAGATGCAATGTTGAATAAACGCTCAACGACGGTACTGTGCTGGTCCTAGGCTAGACCGAACTAGAGACGCGAGCCTAGAACACTAATAAGGTCACGTCGTAGCACAACCAGCATCAATGAAGGATACAAAGTAGCTCTGGACAGCAAGATATAAGTGAAGATCACAACGGCAGTAAAGATAATGATGTGAAACAAGAGCCAAGCTCTTTTACTGAACAGTGCACAAAACAGATTCCAATCCGAATTCAGGTACGAAATTGATTCTAGATAGATCCAATTTTTTTCTTCTCTCTTTTTTTTCTCACGCTTTTTTTTCTTTTTCTTCTCCCTCTTTCTTTTTTTTCTTTCCTTTTTTCTTTTTTTTTTCTTTATCTTCTTTTTCTCCCTCTTTCCAAGACAAACTAGATAAGATGCAGATTCGATCAAGCGAAGATGTGAGTGACCTCAACTATGATTATGACAATAAACAGTGCGTAGCACGTGGTGGAAATTGGTGGATTGGATGGTGGACAGCGGATGGGATAATGATGCAGCGGCTGCGTGACTAATGTGAACAGAACTCGAAACTCTAAAGGAACTAGACACTAAGACCAGCAACTCGACACGACGATGCAACCGATAATTCAACTATGCAAGCAATGAAAAGAAAATTGCAAAGGCTCAGACTGGCTTGGACCAAGGATGAATAGATCTAACTCTTTTTTGTGGCTTTTTCTTGGACAATAGGTAAGAAAATAAATCTAATCTAGGAAAACTGGAAATTCTCACCGAGCAACCTGAAAACTGATACCACTTGATAGAGGCAAAGGGTGTCCCGATCTTTCGATGAGATGATAACTATCGATTTGGTGGAGACGACTTTGACGATCCGACTACAAACGTGCACGACGTTGCGCCTTAGCAATCGCTAAACCAACTCTGAGAGGTTATTGACCACGCCGGAGCACAATCAACCTGACCACGAAGGTCTATTCCTGCAAGCAATCGAAGAACAAGCAAGAATATGATAAAAGCAATCTGAATATTGCGAGTATATATGAAGTATTGATAAAGGTGGGGATCCGTAAGCGGTCTTGGTCTGGTCGTTGGACACAAACGAAGTACACGAAGTTGCAATGGCTAACTTTTAACTAAACAAATCCCAAGGAAAAGCTACTAGATGGATCTACTTATATAGGAGCAAGGGGTGGCGGCCAAGGAGGTGGGAGGACGTCCCAAGGCAGCCTAAAACTAAATCTAGGTCGTACAAGGCCAATGGGCCCAAGTGGAGGTGATGTAACACCTTTGGACTTGTAGTTTGACTCGGATTCTGCTGCAGCATCAGATTGTTTCGTCCACAACTCAACGCTCCGGACGAATTTGAAGGTGATTCCAATTGGGTTGGAACGTGCACGAAATGTAGATTCCAACAAAAAAAGAATCACCCAATTCGGAGTCCGTATGAAAAACTTGTGTGCGTTTTGAGTCAGGTATGTCTGTGCAGTCCGAATCTGAATCCAGAACGTGAGAGACTTGGACTCTATCTTCTCTTGGGCCAAAAGTGACGTGAGAGAACTTTTTGGACAGCAAATAAACATCTCTTTCTTCCTTATCTTCATATGTGGATTGTACAAATGTCCCATACACCTGCAATTAGACAAAACACAAAAGTGTGTGAAGTATTTTTGTTCTGGATAACATAAATAGATTATCGAATAGTTTGCACTAGAAATCACCTGACAAATATGCATATATGCAATATTTTTGGTCATATCCAAGGTAGTCATGTCCTCATCATTCTCCATTCACCGCAATCGCCGTTTGGCCTCCCGAGACCAATTGCATCATACGGTGAACCCAAACCGATGAAAATCCTCGATCCAGAAGGATTTGTCAGAGAAACTCCCAGTTCACTCGATCGTACGCCTTCTCGAAATCTAATTTCAAAAGAATTGCCGGTTGGCGAGTGCGTTTGAGCGAGTGAACGATCTCTTGGAGGGCCAACGGCCCCTCCAAAATGTTGCGACCACGAATAAAAGCCGATTGGTTCCTACTAATAATACGATGAGCTACCGGAGACAAGCGCGTAGAACAAGCCTTAGAACAAATTTTAAACGCGACATTGATAAGCGCAATAGGACGAAAAAGTCTAATGTTATCTGCGCCCGGCACTTTGGGGATAAGAGAAAGAATCCCAAAGTTAAGGCGAGAGATATCTACTGAGCCACGCATGAACCCGTTACAAACTTCGAAAATAGGACCTTTGAGCACTTGCCAAAACCTTTCGAACATCGCCACTGGCCACCCATCCAGACCCGGGGCGGTGTCAGTTTTCATCCCAAGGACCGCCTGGTCAATCTACTTGGGAAGGAAAGCGAGTCCTAGGCCTTCATTCTCCTCGTCCATGACCCGCAGCGCGGGATCCCAAACATCCGACCTCAGCCGAGCACGGGACTCCTCCCTAGAGCCCATTAACTGGATGTAGAAGTCATAGATGTGGCGGACGATGTCCTGTTGACGCAAAAGGAGCCCCTACTCAGATTGCAGTCTCAGGATGGCGCATTTACGGCACCGGCCATTAGCATAGGCATGAAAATATTTTGTATTCGCTTCCCCCTTGAGCGTCCACTTGATTCCACCGCGCCTATGCTAGTACTCCTCCTCCGCGCGTAGGAGGGACTCAACTTGGGCTTCTACAGCGTAGCGCTGAGCCCAGTCTTGCTCCGAGAAGACATGTGAGTCCGCAGCAGCGTCCATGCGGGCGAGGTCCGCGACCAAACGCGCTCGGAGCAACTTATCCTCACGGCCCTGGTTGGCCCCCCAGCCTTTGAGCGCCGCACGCATCCTCGCTCCTGCGGCAATCCAGAAATCCATGGGCCCACGCATGATGAGGACATGGCTACCACAGTTACACCCATATCCCCTGTTGTTTTACCTCTTGGAACAGTTGCTAGAGCTCAGATACACCAATTAAATTATCAGGTACTTTCGTTTCTTGGTAATGTTTCTAGTGTTCATGAGAATATGATGCTGCCTAACTTAGATAAATTTGTGTTGCTTGCAATTGAAGGGCCTAGCACGGACAAGAAGGATGAACATTGGAGCATGGTCAAGCACGGAGATGAAGGTGCGTGCAAAGAGAACAAGAACGGAGGTTCAAGTGGAGATTTCCGGACTTTGAAGCCACCATGATGACATACAAGAAGATGGACGAAATATACAAGATATCCTTTCATAAATTTCCTCCATAGCTTATTATTGGTGTTGCGCCACCTTATTTTGGGCCAGGCCCATGTAATCTATTTTTAGAGTCCATATTATAGGGGAAACGACTTAGGAGGTGTTTTAGTCCCACCTTGCCAAGGGTGGACAAAATCCCCTCTCTTTTCCCTATATATATAGCCCTTAAGGCTTCGTTTAGACGGGGGATTTGTTTAGTTAAAAGTTAGCCATTGCAACTTCGTGTACTTCGTTTGTGTCCAACGACCAGACCAAGACCGCTTACGGATCCCCACCATTATCAATACCTCATATATATTTGCAATATTCAGATTGCTTTATCATATTCTTGCTCGTTCTTCGATTGCTTGCAGGAATAGACCTTCGTGGTCAGGCTGACCGTGCTTCCGGCATCGTCAGTAACCTCAGGAGATTGGTTTAGCGATTGCTAAGGCGCAACGCCATGCACGTTTGTAGTCGGATCGTCAAAGTCGTCTCCACCAAATCGATAGTTATCATCTTATCGAAAGATCGGGACACCGTCGCCTCTATCAACGCATGTGCCCGATCCGGGCAACACAAGTCTCCCACTTGGAGAGGAAGATTTGCTCAAATTCCGGGTGCTCAAACCACGCCGTTTCAAAGAAAAAACGAGGGCTTCGTTTTAACCTATCCTCCCCTGAGGAGAGGATTAGAGGGACGTGGTCCGACCCGATCCTTGTTTCAGCATGTAGGAGCACAAGGGAAATAGCATTTCCCACTCCGCGGACATGAAAACTCGGTCAAGCACTGACCGAACTGGTGTAAGCTGCTTGTTGGTCCAAGTGTACCAAGCGCCCATGCGGGCCACTTCCCTAAGGGCCATTGATGCTATCGCGTTATTAAACATGGACACCCTTGTCCAGTTAATAATCCTGTTGTTCTTATCCGCTCCCGAACGGATTAAGTTGAAATCCCCACCGACTATCAGTGGCAAGTTACACACACCCAAGGCCGCGACCTTCTCCTGTAGTTCCCCCAAGAACTCATGCGAGTGCGAGTGGTCGGCCGGGCCGTAAACCACAATGACCTCCCACTCGCGGAGGGTCGCGCGATGGCGGACGCGTGCCGACACAAAGAAACGACCGGCGTCCGAAGCCACCACCTCACAGCAAACATGGCTGATGACAAGAAGCAGACCCCCCGAGTGGCCCACCGCAGGCACCCAGTGCCACGCAAAGCGTTCGAGCGGATCGATGCCTAGCAGGTTTCGGTGAGAGAATTCGGCCTTGATGGTTTCCTGCAAGCCAACTACGTCGATATCCTCAACACGAATGAATTCTTTTAGCTGGGTCCGCCTCCCAACGTGGCCGAAGCCTCGGATGTTCCAGACGATGAAACACATTTAAATTATGCGATTGCGGAGGTGGATACCGCGAGCGGTAACCGCTTTGGCCACTCGCCGTGTCTTGACAGGACCACGGGCTGAGGGGGACGGCGCAGCCCCTGCTGCTGTGTCCACCCGATCGGGCCGCGCATCAGGCAACAGAGAAGCCCTTGCTTCTTCTGCTACTGGCGCAACGCGGGCCGCCGCTGCCTGGGCGAGCACGGCCTGCGTGATTTCCTTAGAGCGGATGAGAGACAAGAGCTCTCAAGCCTCACCCTCATCAGACAAATCAACCCCATTATCCGCTAAAATACCCCCTAGACGCTCATCTGAATAATCATCAAAAATCGTAAAACGGGGTAGGGGGTTACCTTCGGTCTCCATGTTCTTCTGGGCCACCAAGAGTTGAGCGCACTGAAGAGCAGGAAGGTTGCCCTTTGGCGCCCTTCAAACGAGAACTTGCCTGCTCCTGCACCACCGGGGTCGCCACCACCGCCTTGGAGCGCTTGGCCGTGGAAATGGGCACCGCCTTGGTCACCTCCACCCGAAGCGCGTCGGAGGGAGGAGGGGGGGCCGCCGGCGAGTCCCGCCAATCGGACCCCCAGGAGAAGCCAACACCATCACCACCGTCCGGAGCGAGGCAGGCGTGCCCGCACGGACCGAGGGTGGGCTCGCCGGCGCCACCAGGGGGGGTCTTGCGGCCCGCCGTCTTCTTGTGAAGCCGCACCCCGCTGCTACTCAGGCCGCGCGCAGAGATGGGGGAACGCGACGCAAGAGCGCGCAGCCCACCCACATCTGCAGCCACTGGGGAGACGAGAATGGAGCGGCCCTCCGAATCGCAGGAAGCTGATATGCCCTTGTCGAGGTCGAGGCCGAGGGACATGTTGGATCCATATTGATTGAAGCCCGTCTCGTTGCTGCCCACGACCACTTGGCGCTCCTCCAGATCCTTCGTGGCCCACGCAGACGGGGCCACGGCCTCGGAGGCCTTGTGCTTGAGGCCCAGCTTGTCCCAAGTCGCGGTGTCGATGGAGTCATCACCCATGCTCGCGTCCTTGTCCTTGTCCATGTCATCCGGCCCCTTGTCCGTGCTTGCAGGGGGAGGGGGAGGGGGGCACCACCCTGCATGCCACCCGCCTCGGCCTCCAGCCGAAAGGTGAAACCCTCGCTGTTGAACCACACTTGGACGTACCCTTTGAGCTTGCCCGGGGAGCGCCACGCAAAGCGCATCCGCACAGGACCCGGCCCCGCCAACGACGCCTTGTCCACCTCCATCAGGCGTCCAATCATCACGGTCCCTGCCATGAGACGATCCACGCGGCGGTGCTTGGGCGGCACACCCCAGAGCTTGACCCACACATCCGGCATGATTTCGGCCTTGGGCTCCTCCTGCAGCGCTTCCTTGATCTCCGCCATGATGTCGTTGAGGGAAAGGTAGAGTTTTCCGCTTCGCGTCGCCATTCACAGCATGGGCTTGTTGGGGAAGACGACGGAGAACAGGTCGTCCCCGACGGCTGTCACCTGCCAATCCCATTCCCCCTCGAAGAGGTGAGGGAGCTCCGCCTCCAAGATGGGAATGGGCAGCTTGCCAGGCGCCGCTGAGATGAACGCCGCGTCCGCCACCACCGGGGCACGGACCTCCTCACCCTCCATCTTCACGTAGGGAAGGCAGAAGAAGCCCTTGCCGGGGATGGCATTGCCCATGATCTGCAGAAGCAAAGGCCGCTCGCGCGTGGGGCAGTGCGCCGACGCGTGCCCCTCCTCGTGGCAGAAGACGCACAGGGGCTTGAAGTGGCACATGTTCTGGTAGTGGCCCACTCGACCACATTTGAAGCACTTTGGCCCGTCGGACTCCTCCACTGGGATCGGGGCATCGGCCGAACCCTTCGACGCTGACCCCCTTCTGCTTCTGTTTCTTGGCGAGTGGATCCCAAGCCCTCTTGCCGCTCGGAGGAAGGAGGGATTCCTTCCTCTTGAGCTCTTTCTTCTGCTCTAGGCCACGGCGCCGGTATTCCTCCTTCTTCTTCCCTTTGCGCTCGCGCTCCTCCATCTTTTTCCTCTCTTGCTCCGCGAGCCACCAGGGAGGCGGCGGCCCCCAGCCCGCCTCCTCCATCGGAGGCGCCGGCATCTTGGAGAGCGCCTTTGCCCTTAGATCTTGCTCAAGCTGGCGCTCGGCCGCTGGGATCGGAGGCGACATGGGTGGCTTCTCCACGCGGCGGGATCCCATCCTCACCGCGGTTGCGAACGAGCAGGTGAGTGGGAGGGGGGCGGAGGGACGGAGCAGAGCAGATGATGAGCGAGATGCCCGAATCGCCGCACCTGCGAGTGGGATGCGGGGAACCCTAGCGACAGATCTAGGGCACCCTTTGGCAGCCACAGCCACCTATTAATAGGCGGAAGCGGCCGCGCAGCCACCATCGCGTTGGGCCCGGGCCTCAACTCTTGCGGGCGTAAGGCCATCGGGCCAGGTTGTCTAGGCCCAAGCGCTGAGGAGCGCCCCTGCGCCCGCACTGGCGAAGACGCGAACGGGTCGGCCAATGGGCCCCCCAGCCCACGCGCTGGCAGACTGGGCCAGTCCAATAGGCCCAGCAAGGGAACCGGCCCAGGCGACAACGGCACCGAAACCCTAGTCAGGGTCCACTCCTCCTTGGCAGGAGCAGCCCCGCCGCAGACGCCGACCCCTGTCGACGCCGGCGAGCTCACCGAGCCCGAAGGCGGCGCAGCCAACACCAGATCAAGGCTCCCCTCCTCCGGCAGGACACGCGAACGGCCCTCAGGGCCCGCATCCACGCCCCTCGGCGGTCGCCAAATACGCGGCGCTAGGCGGGGCCCGCCATGCCCACCAGGGGCGAACGCGCGCCGGCGACCGGCCATGAGAGAGCCCCCCAGCTCCTCCGCACGGGCGACAAAGTCACCCACCGAGCACGCCGTCGGACTCCTCCTGACTACTTACCTGACTACTTACCTGAACGGACTCCTCCTCTTCGTCGTTGGAGTCGCCACCCCCTGCGCCCAGAACCTGCTTCCAGAGGGGAACGGGCCAGGGGGCCGCCGGCCGGGCAAGACGCACCACCGAGTGCGCCCCACCACAGGACGCACCGCCGTCCATCCCTCCGCTGCCGCCACGGGGTTCCCCCCGCCGTCGCCCGCAGAGTCGCCCCCCTGGTCGCCAGGTTATATGATGGTAGGATATGGCAGCGGTGGTGGTATATGGATACGGATTGGTGGTGGTATATGGATACGGATTGGTGATGGTATATGGAGACAGATTGGTGATGGTATATGGATACGGATTGGTGGCGGATAAGCGGTGGTGGTAGATGGCAGGGGCGATGATGATGGTGCGGCGGCGGCGTGACAACTTATGACCAGAACTCGAAACTCTAAAAGACTAAGATCTAAGACCAGCAACTAGACATGACGATGCAACCGCAAATTCAACAAAGCAAAATACTGAAAAGACTATGCAAAGGCTCAGATTGGTTCGGATATGATGAACTAACCCTATTTTTTTTTGGCTTTCTTTCGTGGACTGTAGGTATGAAGAACAGACTCGATCTAAACTACGAAAAACTGTAAAATCTCACTGAGCAACCTGGAAATCTGATACCACTTGATACAGGCAAAGGTGTCTCGTCTTTCGATGAGATGGTGGCTATCGTTTTAGAGGAAGTCGACTTTGATGATCCGACTACGAACGTGCGAGGACGTCGCGCCTTAGCAATCGCTAAACCAACTTCCGAGGGGTTATTGACCACGCTGGAGCACGATCAACTTGACCACGAGGGTCTGTTTCCTGCGAGAAAACGAAGAACAAGCAAGAAACAGAAATTGCAATGTGGATATTGCGAATATAAGATGAAAGCTTTATTGACCAAGGTGGGGTTCTGTGACGTCTTGGTCTGGTCGTTGGACACACACGAAGTACGCGAAGTTGCAGCTATGGCGAATTTTTAATCTAAACAAAACCCAAAGTCTAAACGATGCCCTAAGGGCTGTATATATGGAGGAGAGAGGGGAATTTCGTGGCCCTTGGTGGAGGGGTCCGAAACCAACCCTAACTCTTGTTTCCCCACACATACGGACTCTAAAAACAGCCTATACTTAAGTACTTCGAAAATACATGGGCCTGGCCCAATAATAAGGTGACGCAACACCTAGAATAGCCTCTAGACGAAATTTATGAAGTGGCATCTTGTATATTTCATCCCATGCTTCATGCACTCATTATGGTGGCTTCAGAGTCCTGGAATCATCACTTGTAACTCCGTTCTTGTTCCCCTTGCGCATGCCATCATCTCCATGCTTGAACTTGCTCCAAGGTTCATCTTTCTTGTCCAAGCTAGGCCCTTTATTTGTAAGCAAAAAAAATGTATCCAAATTAGGCAGCATCATATTCTCATGAACATTAGAATCGTTACCAAGAAACGAAAGTACCTGATAATTCAATTGGCGTGCGCGAGCTCTAGTAATTGGTCCAGTATGTATAGCAGCAGGGGCTGTGGGTGTAACAATGGTATTGATGTCCTCATCAAGGAATCTACTTCCCTGACTGTCAACTACTCACTTCTTCACCGGTATCACACCCGCGCCAGACTGAACATCAGAGTTATAACCCAACCAAATATGATTCTTGTATTATCTTACCGAAATTCGAATCCATTTGGCTCCAAAGGAGCAAGGGCGGGAGTTCTAATAGGACTGTAAGACTAGAAAAATCCTTCGGGCTGCTAAGAACAGAGAGAAGTAGTTGCAGAGAGGTTTCATAGGGTTAGGCAGATGCCCCATTATTCATAAACAAGAAGAAATCCAGATTAGTTTGATGGAGTTGTGGCTTAGCACAAGCATGGTGTCAATGTGGTTCCTCTCGACTAAACACTTAAACAATTGGATCCAGTAGGGTTCAATAGAGGTATGGTATCGGCAACCTTTTAGGGAGCAAGATTCTTTGGAATAAGATAGTTGCCCAGACCTTGCGACGTACCTATCCCCTGGGCATAGATAGAATTAGGTAAGATAAAAATCGATTCGAAAGTCCTAAATTAGACCAATTCAATTCCGTCTGCTAGAATTTCTCTCATCTTTTATACTAAGAATTTGTCTTTGTTCAGTAATAACTTAATCTTGCAATAAAACACTCTTGCTTGGAAGGTATGGTAAAGGTAAATTGTTTCTATTTTTTGATTTAAAAAAGAGAGTGCTAAAGGAGTCATTTAGAAGTGTGTGAAGGGGCAAAGCTCATTTCTTTCATTCAGGAATGGACACTGGACCAGAAAGAAATGTGGGAATATCGGGATTGGCAGATTTTTTATATTGAAATAAAAAAACTCAACACGACTAGTGAATTAGAATTAGAGTCGCTTGCGGATTTCTTCAAATTGTTGTAGTGTAGTATTGTGTTTTTTTCAGTAAAGACCCCGACCTATAAATATTCATAGCCCGGCTCATACGGGCGGACAATATTCACCCAGAGCCCCGTTGCGACTGCAATGCTGTTCTTGAAGGACCTTACCTTAGAGCAAAAAAAGGGAATAGAATTTAGGAAGACTACTGACGTAGGGCGGCGGGTGAGCTCAACCTCGAACCAAACAAGCAACGGATTGAGCAACTAGCGCGAAAGCCGTTGCGCGTTAGCACATCCGTTTTCTTGCTCCATCGTTATTAGTTTCTATTCTCTCCCTGCACGAACCTCGGTCCAATCAATTTGTTTGGAATTGGGGTTAGGACCGGTTAGAACTCCCATTTCCCGATCGGAGGTTTGAGCTGCTATGGCAAGCTTTTTTTCGAATAGTGGGTATGGGGAACCCACCGTACCAACACGATTGGCTGGTGTTGTTGATACCGGACCCATTATAACCCCGATTGGAAGGGCAGGCCAGTCTGAGGCTCTGGGGATGCGAGGCCATTGAAAGTGAGTATCCCATATTCTATGACGGAGATAGAGCATTAATTGTAGTTTTCACCCCACCTTAACGACCGAGCGAGGGATGAAATCTTTCGACGACTAGGGAGGCGTCACCCGAGGCCGATTCCAGTGGATCACTATAGAATCTTCTAGAAGCAGGTTCTCCGGACACTATGGCAGGACGTGGATCGATCATGACGAGAATGGACTTCTCCGTCATGTAACGGTTTAGAAGAGTCACGGTCCTATTCCCCGTTGGGCTTTTGCCCTTCTCGACTAGACGAAGGAGATATTAATTCCATTCAGGCAGGTGAGGAAGGGCGGCGTTGGCTTGACCCTGTTTTCTCTCTTGGTCGGGTCGGAGGCTAAGTTTCTCATTCAGTGGTGAGCTATTCATAGAAAGCAAGGCCTCGCCCAACGAGTGGCGGATTTGTTTTGGATGGGGTCTCGCTTGGACGCTGGGGAGATCCATAGATCTGTATAGTCTTTCTCACTCAGTAAAGAAGAGTATGCGCGCTACGGCTTACGCAATGGATCTTCGGGCAACCAACCCGGCAAATCCAATTCCGATCAACAACTTGGAGGTATGGTTGAGTGGCTTAAGGCATTAGTTTGCTAAATCGATATACAAGAAGATTGTATCATGGGTTAGAATCCCATTTCCTCCGGCACGGATGTAGAATGGGTGGGCGAAATTACGTGAGAGAAAGAACCTCAGATTGATGGAGTCCGCCCTCAGACAGAAAAGTTGCTTAGTGACTAGGAGCGGAGCGCCCCTTTCTTGTTCTTGGTGGCGTCTATAGCGAAGAAGACCTTCCCGAATGAGGGATGTCCAGTCCCTGGCCGGCTCTCGGTTCTTGAGCAAGCTCCTCCACTGCAGGTAGGATGCTCATAGATGAAGAAAAGAGACTTTAGGCAAGTGCTTCTGGTAGCTCAGTTGGTTAGAGCAAAACAAGCAGCGGATTGAGCAACTAGCGCGAAAGCCATTGCGCGTTAGCGCATCCGTTTTCTTGCTGGATTGCAAATCCTTTTTTTCTTGTTTCATTGGGAAGAGCAAGGGGCATTGCCCTTGAAATCCTTCAGAGGTTCGAATCCACATCTGAGCGCCTTTTTCAGTATGCCGCTCTGCGAGCAAGTAGCGCCGCGAGGAGAGCGAGAGAACGAAGTGGGCTTTGGTGATGTCGGAATTTGCACCTATTTGTATCTATTTAATGACCAGTCCGCTAGTTTCTTTGATTCCACTCGTGATAGAGGCGAGGGTCCCGATCTTTCGATGAGATGATAACTATCGATTTGGTGGAGATGACTTTGACGATCCGACTACAAATGTGCACGACGTTGCGCCTTAGCAACCGCTAAACCAATCTCCTGAGGTTACTGATGATGCTGGAAGCACGGTCAGCCTGACCACGAAGGTCTATTCCTGCAAGCAATCGAAGAACGAGCAAGAATATGATAAAGCAATCTGAATATCGCAAATATATATGAAGTATTGATAAAGGTGGGGATCCGGAAGCGGTCTTGGTCTGGTCGTTGGACACAAACGAAGTACACGAAGTTGCAATGGCTAACTTTTAACTAAACAAATCCCAAGGAAAAAGCTACTAGATGGATCTACTTATATAGGAGCAAGGGGTGGCGGCCAAGGAGGTGGGAGGACGTCCCAAGGCAGCCTAAAACTAACCCTAGGTCGTACAAGGCTCATGGGCCCAAGTGGAGGTGATGCAACACCTTTGGGCTTGTAGTTTGACTCGGATTCTGCTGCAACGTCAGATTGTTTCGTCCGTAACTCAACGCTCCGGACGAATTTGAAGGTGAATCCAATTGGGTTGGAAAGAGCACGAAATCTAGTTTCCAACAAAAAAAAAGAATCACCCAATTCGGAGTCTGTATGAAAAAGTTGTTGGCGTTTTGAGTCAGGTATGTCTGTGCAGTCCGAATCTGAATCCAGAACGTGAAAGACTTGGACTCTATCTTCTCTTGCCCAAAAGTGACGTGAGAGGACTTTTTGAACACAACATAAACTTCTCCTTTTCCCTTATCTTCATATGTGGATTGTACAAATGTCCCATACACCTGCAATTAGACAAAACACAAAAGTGTGTGAAGTATTTTTGTTCTGGATAACATAAATAGATTATTGAATAGTTTGCATTAGAAATCACCTGACAAATATGCATGTATGCAATATTTTTGGTCGTATCCAAGGTAGTCATGTCCTCATCATCCTCCCCTTTTTGAAAACAAAGCCGTCCTCGGCGTTGCTTAATCTGAAATGTGGCTAACAAAAGAGACAAGGTGTACATGTTGTATATGTATATGTCATCCAGTTTAACTTCCCTTGATTTTTGCACGTATGATTTCTAAGGTCCGAACAAGAGCATATAATTCTTTATCATAAGTAGAATAGTTCAGACTAGGCCCACTCAATTTTTTTCAGAAAAGTATGCAACAGGTTTGCCCTCTTGTAATAACACACCTCCTAATCCAATTCCACTAGCATCAGATTCAAGCTCAAAGGTCTTATTAAAATCAGGAAGTTGGAGTAAAGGAGCATGTGTCAACTTATCTTTCAATACCGTGAAGGCTTCTTCCTGTGCGGTACCCCAAACAAAAGGCACATCCTTCTTTGTAACCTCGTTGAGAGTGCAGCAATGGTGCTGAAATCTCTCACAAAATACCTACGGAAACCAGCGAGGCCAAGGAAACTCCTCACTTGTGTGACCGTTTTGGGCTGCGGCCAACTCTCAATAGCTTCAATCTTAGCTTTATCAACTTCCATTCCCTGCGGAGTAACAACATAGCCAACAAAGATACTCGATCGGTGTAAAAGGTGCACTTTCCAAGGTTACCAAACAAACGTGCATCACGTAGAGCAGTAAAAACAGCACGTAAATGTTCCAAATGTTCCTCCAAAGATTTGCTATAAATCAATATGTCATCAAAGTAAACTACCACAAATCGTCCAATGAAAGCATGTAAAACTTCGTTCATTAATCTCATGAAAGTACTAGGTGCGTTAGTTAACCCAAAAGGCATGACTAACCACTCATATAATCCAAACTTAGTTTTAAATGTTGTTTTCCATTCATCTCCCAATTTCATACGAATTTGATGGTATCCACTACGCAAATCAACTTTGGAGAATATGGTAGAGCCACTCAATTCATCAAGCATATCATCTAGCCTAGGAATAGGATGACGATAACGAATAGTAATATTATTAATGCCTCTACAATCAACACACATACGCGATGTACCATCCTTTTTAGGCACTAGTATAATAGGAATAGCACAAGGACTAAGAGATTCACGTATATAACCTTTGTCGAGCAGCTCTTGTACTTGATGCATAATCTCCTTCATCTCCTCTGGATTGGTACGGTATGGTGCACGGTTGGGTAATGATGCACCGGGAATTAAGTCAATTTGATGCTCAAGCCCTCGAATAGGTGGTAATCCCGGTGGCACGTCTTGTGGAAAGACGTCAGCGAACTCCTGCAAAATGTTAGTGACAGCAGGAGCCAAAGAGGAAGGCACATCCTCGAATAAAAATAATGCCTCTTTGCACACAACAGCATAGCAAAAAATTTTGCTGAAATCTAGATCATCAATATCAGATTTGGTGGCAAGTAAACATGCACTTTTCAATTTAATTTCAGAAGCAACATTAGATGGTTTATTATTGGGCTGCATGTGTTGCTCAAATTCTTTTGCCACAAGCAGATTTTCACTCTTATTTTGCTCCTGTTTTGCTTTATTAGCTCTATTAATATCATCTTTCAAAATGGAATCAGGAGTCATAGGAAGCAAAGTAATATTTTTGTCCTTATGAACAAGAGTATACTGATTGTTTCTACCATGGTGTACAGAATTTTTATCAAATTGCCATGGTCTACCAAGTAATAAGGAACATGCTTGCATAGGTACCACATCACAATCAACATAATCAGCATATGTAGAGATATTAAAATGCACACGAACAGTACGTGCTACCTTAACCTTGCCGCTATTGTTGAACCATTGGATGTAGTAAGGATGTTGATATGGTCTTGTGGTGAGAGATAGCTTCTCCACCATCTCCATGCTAGCCAAGTTGTTGCAGCTCCCTCCATCTATGATGACGCGAACAGAACATTCCTTCACAACTCCCTTTGTTTGGAACAAATTCTGCCTCTAATATTGCTCACCTTGTGTAACCTGTCAGCATCTTCAGCAGCCATATATTGTGTCTCATGATCAGAATCATCTCCACCGTGTCCTTCATGTGTAATAAGAGCCAAAGTCTCCTCATCATAGTCACCAGCAGACTCATACCCACCATCCTCAGTAGCCATCATCACACGCTGAGATTTGCATTCTCTCGCAAAATGTCCTCTTCCCTTACAACGACGAAAAATAATATCACTGGTGTGCCTTGTTGATGCCATGGAAGAAGAAGAGCTCTGCGTAGGCCCGGCAGGTGCACTCATGGCAGATGGTGGTGGTTGTGCCTGCTTTCTTGTATCATGGCTGGAGGTGGCACCTAATGGAGGTGCTAGTGTACTGGAAGTAGAGGATGCACATGGTGTCCATGATGAAGATCGACCAGAAGAAAAGTTAGTTCGCGCCAATGCCTGTCGATCCTACACTTCATGTTTAGCTTTACAAGCAAGATGGAATAAACGAGTGATATTAGTATACTCCTTATACTCTAGAATGGTCTGAATCTCTCTATTTAATCCACCCATAAAACGTGCAAGCATAGCTTCATTCTCCTCAACAATACCACGTCTAATCATGCCAGTTTGTAATTCCTGATAATATTCTTCTACAGAATTTTTTCCTTGTCTTAAACGCTGCAATTTTTGAAGTAATTCACATTGATAATATGGTGGAACACAACGAGTATGCATAGGAGTTTTCAAAGCAGCCCAAGTAGTTGGAATAGGATATAATCTACAATGTTCAGACAACCAAACACATGCGAAGCTAGATAAAGCACAAACAGCAGCAGGAACACGTCTCTCCTCAGGATATTGTAAACATGTAAAACGTTGTTGAGTTTCTAACTCCCAAGTAAGATATATATGAGGAACATATCTACCCTCAAATGGTGGAATATTCAATTTCAGTTTAGGAAGATGGTCATGATCTCGTACCTCATATGGTGGTGCAGCCCTACCATGCGATGATATACCTGAGGACGACCTGGTGGTGGTGGTGCTGGTGGTTGCACGTAGTTCTGATTTTGATCAACCTCATCCTCGTAATGGTCCTCCACCTCTGCAGTAGTAGCAGGAGTGGCAGAAGCATCAACAGGGGCACCAAAATTTTGCCCAGGTTCAATGGGAACGCGCTGTGCTTGTCCCACTTGATTTGGAAAGCGACGTTGTTGTTGTTGTTGTCGTTGTTGTTGTTGTTGTTGTTGTTGTAGAGGTAAGTTAGGGGAAGCCGGTGGTGGTGGTGGAAGGCGCGCGACCAATTCATTAAACTTGTTATCGAGCTTTGTTTCGAACATCTTGTCCATCCCATCTATCTTGTCCATGGCCTCTTCAAATCTGTTTATCACATCTTGCACCTGTCCACTCATCATTTGCTGAAATTTATCATGCAACTCCTTATTCATCATGTTCTCCCAGTCAGTCTCGTCGGCTTGTGATCCTGCCATGGTTAGCAGCAATAGAAACACACAAGAATATGATCCTACAAACTACTAACAAGAGGTGGTGGTGGGTGTCACAAATCCGTCAAGCAAAACTCAAATTCTTACCAGTTCTTACCCAGCAATAGGCGGTGATCGGCAACCGTCGTAGTCAAAACTCTGAAAGCTTGGATAGACCGATTACCAGGGAAAATCAAACGCACGACGTAGACGTATGTGGAGCTGGGAAGGCTTATAATATGGTAGCAAAAAGGGTCAGCAATAATCAATTCAAAGATGCAAAGTTGAATAAACGCTCAATGACGGTATTGTGCTGGTCCTAGGCTAGACTGTGCTAGAGACGCGAGCCTAGAACACTAACAAAATCACGGCGGTGCACGTAAACAAGGGAAAAGCACACTCTGGAATTTTTTTCGCTCTGTTTTTTTGGTGCTCCTCTTTTTTTTGGCGCTCCTACTTTTTTTTTGCAAAAAATCACTATAATGGCGAGTGTCTCAAAACTCTTCCCTCGTCAAACTGACAGGATGTGCACGAAATTTTTGTTTGACTTTTTTTTCAGAAATCAGAGCAGTGACGACGAAAAAGTGCGACAAAAAATCACTATGATGGCACGTGGCTCAAAAGACTCAGAAAAGCCTAAAAATAGGATACGGAAAAAAATTGCCTATGATTTTTTTTCTGAAACCTACTCAGGCAAGGAAACACGAATTGGAAATTAGACAGACCACGAAATCAAACCTAATATGAAAGGAACTCGGATTGGTGGTGGATATATGGTGGTAGGATATGGCAGCGGTGGTGGTATATGGATTCAGATTGGTGGTGGTATATGGATACAGATTGTTGGTGGTTTATGGATACGGATTGGTGATGGTATTTGGAGACGGATCGATGGCGGATAAGCGGTGGAGGTAGATGGCAGGGGCGATGATGATGGTGCGGCGGCGGCATGACAACTTATGACCAGAACTCAAAACTCTAAAAGACTAGACTCTAAGACCAACAACTAGACATGACGATGCAACCGCAAATTCAACAAAGCAAAATACTGAAAAGACTATGCAAAGGCTCAGATTGGTTCGGATATGATGAACTAACCCTAATTTTTTGTTTGGTTTTTTTTCGTGGACTGTAGGTATGAAGAACAGACTTGATCTAAACTACGAAAAACTATAAAATCTCACCGAGCAACCTAGAAATCTGATACCACTTGATAGCGGTGAAGGTGTCCCGACGTTTTCTGTGGGAGTCGACTTTGACGATCTGACTACGAACGTGCGAAGACGTTGCGGCTTAGCAATCGCTAAACCAACTTCCGAGGGTTATTGACCACACCGGAGCACGATCAACCTGACCACGAGGGTCTATTTCCTGCGAGCAAACGAAGAACAAGCAAGAAACTGAGATTGCAATCTGGATACTACGAATAAAAGATGAAAGCTTTATTGATCAAGGTGGGTTCTGTGACGTCATGGTCTGGTCGTTGGACACAAACGAAGTATGCGAAGTTGCAGCTATGGAAAACTTTTAATCTAAACAAAACCCAAAGTCTAAACGATGCCCTAAGGGCTGTATATATGGAGAAAGAGAGGGGAATTTCGTGGCCCCTGGAGAAGGGGTCCGAAACCAACCCTAACTCTTGTTTCCCCACACATACGGACTCTAAAAACAACATATACTTAAGTATTTCGAAAATACATGGCCCTGGCCCAATAATAAGGTGACGCAGCACCTAGAATAGTCTCTGAACGAAATTTATGAAGTGGCATCGTGTATATTTCGTCCAAGGCTTCATGCACTCCTTATGGTCGCTTCAAAGTCCTGAAATCATCACTCGTAACTCCGTTCTTGATCCACTTGTGCATGCCATCATCTCCATGCTTGAACTTGCTCCAAGGTTCATCTTTCTTGTCCAAACTAGGCCATTCATTTGTAAGCAAAACAAATGTATCCAATTCAGGCAACATCATATTCTCACGAACATTAGAATAGTTACCAAGAAACAAAAGTACCTGATAATTCAATTGGCGTGCGCGAGCTCTAGTAATTGGTCCAATATGTATAGCAGCAGGGGTTGTGGGTGTAACAATGGTATTGATGTCCTCATCAATGGCCCATCAAGCTAGCAATATTTCATAAGCAACACTTATTATACCAAAGATTGATGAGCATGATAAACAGTTTAATTAAATAGCTGCCCTGGTATGGAAAATTGATGTATTTTCTGTTGATGTTTAAGAGAATGTTTATTAGGAGATTCAGTTGCCATGGTTCCCTGAGCAAGATTCACATTTACATGGATTATTCTAGACAAATTCAGCTTATTTGTGTTGGGACACCTAAATTTACCTTTATACCTTTCTATTTAGGAGATGGAAGCAGTATATACAAAATATATCACTAATTATTTGTAGAGTTCATTTTTGATAGGAACAGGACTATTATAGTTGATGTCAACACGTCAAGGTGAGTGATAGAGGAGAGAACAGCAAACCTTGATGAGTAAAATGGATACGAAGCATTGAGCAGAATGGAGACGCAGCAATGGGTGAGATCATACAACCTACAAGAAAAGAACCGGTCAGAACACAACCACGGCATGCAATGATGCAGATGCAAGCAAGAAACACTCGCGGTTTAGAAAAGGAAAAAAACTAATTACCAGAGCTAGCAAGGAAGAAAACAAAGAAAATAGCCTAAACCGTAGAGCAAACGTTAGCACAGGCGCACTTCATTGAAACAACACGCGCCCATTTCATCAAACATCTTATAGGCAAGTAGAAGTGGCGTGCACAAACCTGAACGTGAAGGACAGAAAGACACACGGTTCGACGCAGGCAAGCCGAAACAAACTGCACGTGGATGAAACGAGCATAACAAGGGCAAAGCAAAAGGAGAGGTGAGGTGAAGAACACAAGACGACGAGTAGGATGAACCTGAACCAGCATCGCCCATCGAGCAAACAAGGGCCATCACAATAGATCGCAGCAGAGTACAGCCGAATGAAGCAGAGACGAGCCGACGAGGACAGTCCAAGCTTAAGTAAGCTAGCAGTGTATCAATTGTGGACTAATGATATAACGTATCAATTGTGGAGGAGAGTTCAAGCAGAGGCTAGCTACATTTGTGTCTGTATATACCTATACGTCGAACTCGACGAAGGCGACGACCGCGTGCTCGGCGGTGCGGCCAAACGAGAGCAGCATGTTCTCCCGCTCGATCGCAGCCCATGACCCGCGCTCCCGGCGGTGCCCCCACCGCGTTCATACCCATCCCACGGTGCCCCACCCCCAAATCCCCGTCTCCGCCAGCAGCGCAAACGACGGCTCCCGGGGCCTCCCTCCAGCCGTCACCGGGGTCATGGGCACGGACGCCACGATCCGCAAGCGTGCATCCGCGCGTGGGGTCATCGCCGGGAGTGACATATGGACGCTGGTCTCCGAGAAAAGCAATTCTCCCACCCGGTGCATATGAGATCCCTTGATTTTGCTTAGGCTGGTTGGGAGTAACTTAGCAAGTAACATAACATAAACCAAGAAAAGCTTGTTTACATGGCATGTATTTAATGAGGAGAAAGATGGTTGGAGTAACATAATACTCCCTCCATCCGAGAAAATTTGTCCGCGCCTTAGTTCAACTTAAATTTTGCAATAAAAACCATTATACATTTTAAACTGTCGCAAATCAGCCCCCCCTCAGCTTCTTCCTCCTTCCTTCGTCGCCCGATCCGTCCATCGTCTGGCCTCGGCCAGCGAGGCCCTGGCCGCGCTCTCCCTCCGCCCCGCTAACCCGCTCGTGGACTTTGCCACCGCCGTCGGCCACGGGATCCCTGAGGAGGATGGCCGCGTCCGTGTCCAGGATCACCGAGGAGCAGCACGGCCGCGTCCCAGAGCAGGAAGGAGATCGAGGGGCTCAAGCACGGCCGGCGAGCGGGGCAGCAACATCGCCTCCAACGTCGATGCTGCTTGCGTCATCGAGGAGCCCGACCCCGACTGCGGCTGCTCCTCCAAGGCGACCACCTCGATGGGCACCTCCTCCTCGTCGCGCTCCTCGCCGGCGCCGGTTCCTTGCGCTTGTGGCGACCCCAGCCGCCGTTCCCCTCTCGCTGACTTTGGTAGGCAGGGCCACGCGGGTCTTCCCCGATGGCGGGACCTGTTGCTGCCGCTGCCGTCCGTGCGCCACCTGCCACTGCCGCCTACCGCTGCCGTCGCCAGCCACCTACTGCTGCCGCTGCAGCCCGCCCGATCGAGTCCGCGCGGACCTGCTACTACTGTTGGCGACTGCATCTCCTGCTACTATCGGCGACTGCCTCTACCACTGCTGTTGGCTGCAAGTACTTCCTGAAAAATGGATTGACTGTGGCTGATTGATTTGAACCTGTGTCAATTGCAGTTCCAGTTATAGTGTGAATTGCATTGTCAGCAGAATTATGTAAGCACTGTACTTTGTGAAATCGTTGCTGTTCTTTGTGAAATCTTTGTTGGGGTGCTAACACCACAAGAAAGCATGCATTGATCATAGAAGAATCTCCATTAGTCTCTGCATTGATCATAGAAGAATCTGAAAAAATAAGGGGCCCTTCTAAACAAAATTTACACTGAAAATAGAACATTTACACTGAAAAATAGGACCCCAAGAAACAGTATTCATGTGTTCAATGAGAAAGGAAAGCAAAATAATCTTGGAAAGGAAAGGGAAATAACTTTACTATTGTGTATATCCAAGATAGTCTTTTAAATGATTCAGGAAAGGAAAGGAAAAGAATCTTGGTTTATTCAGTAAACATATCCGGCACGTCCGCGAGGTCGTTGACGCACCGCAGCATGGCGGCGTGCATGCCGACGCCGAAGGTGACCTCCTTTGCCGCATGCTCGTGTGCCCACTGATTTAGTGTTCACAAATGTGCTCACTAAATGGTTGTTGTTATCACCAATTACTAAATTACTGAATCACTAAAGTATGACAATGGCCATTTACTGAACATTTGTTAGTTAACATTGATTTCTAACTGTTCTCATGTCCAAATTTTTTGAGCACACATTCAGTAGCTACACATCCATAGCAACCTTGCAGGACACAAATTTGAACCGAAAGCACATAACTGCAGCCTACACATCCATTCAGTAGCTACTCACAGAATTATCCCCTGTACACCACCACCATGATCAAGCTTTCTACTGACAGAAGAACACTCAACACCCAAATTCCATGCAGCCCCATAGCCACACCAAAGCAGCAAAGCAGAGCATTTGAAATTTGAGTATGAGGGACATTTGATTAAGCAGCAAAGCAGAGCATTTGAAATTTGAGTACGAGGGACATTTGATTAAGCAGCAAAGCAGAGCATTTGGTTTAGCAGCAAAGAAAAGCAAAGAAGAACATCTACTATACTTGAGCTCTGAAATTTAGTGAGCATTGAAATCTCACCTTTACTCTGTCTTCGCAGGGGCGGCAGTGGTGGAGAGCTTCTGCCGTAGGGGGAAAGTGGAGAGCTTCTGCCGTCGACAAGGTTGGCGGCGAGCTGGATGAGGTTGGTAGTCTCGGGGTCCTCAACATCATAGTCGAACTGGGGGTCCCCGGTAGTCTCGGGGTCTACCGGAAAGAAGTAACGGAGAGGGAACACAATAAATAACAGAGCAATCAAAGCATTACAAAGTGTAAAATGGCAATACGTGGTGCTAGAGGTGACCTAACGCAGGGATAGGTGGTACCGACGAAGGGGGGAAACATCCGGGAAAGTATTCCCGGTGTTTGACTTTTTGGACAGACGAACCGGAGGGAGATTGTTGCACGTTCGCTATGCTAGGGATGTGTGGCGGACGAACGGACTGTGTATTTGGATTCGTCTCGCCGTTTTGAGCAACTTTCATGTACAAAGTATTTTCATCTGAGCTGCGGTTTATTTTCTATTAATTTTTGAAGTTTAAACAAATTCTGGAATTATTATTAATTGAAAATCAAATAGCCATTTGCAATGAGTACACACTGAAGTGTAAGCAGCAGAGTTGTCAGAGGCTGACAGGGGGCCCTGTTGACTGCTGACTCAGCAGTCAACAGTTAGCTATTGACTAGTCAAACAGACCAAGGGGGTCCACCTGTCATAGACAAAGTTATTTAACAGGGTTTAATTCAAACTAAAAGGATATATTAGTGGGGGTGGGCCCCATCTGTCAGTGGCTAACTAATTAACAATTTAAGTTTTAATTATAAAACTGGTTTAATTAAGCACGAGGCCCACATGTCAGCATCAGGGGGTTGCCCAGTCAGCACCGTTGACTGGAGTCAACTGGTCAAAGGGGCCAGTGGGGCCACCAATTAGCGACCCGGAAGGGAGCCAGGATGGCCACGTCGGTGTGGCGCCGAAGAGAGCTCCGGTGAGCCTCTTCCACGGCGGATCCACGCTAGAGCCAGGCGGGATTCATCCCCCCAGCGCCCATCTAACGCGGGGAAGGGCGCGTTCAAAAGGGGGTGACGAGTCGCCTCTAGGGGTGGCCACGGTAGCATCTGGAGAGGCGGGGAAGGGCGCTGGCGACTAGCTGCAGCGGCAGCGCCTTTGGCCGTTCGTCAGGGTCGACGTCACAACGTGTGGCAAGGCAATTAAGGGCATGGGCGGCTTCGCCGCGAGGCCCTAAGGGCGAAGCTAGGCTCGGTTGAGCTCGACAGCGTCGGTAGCGACGATGAGGAGCTTCTCGGTGGGGCCAAGCTTCGGCAGCAGCGGCGAGCGAGCTATGGGGGGGGGCATCGCTAGAGAGGGAAGGGAAGGCACGGGGCTCACCTAGGAGGTGCACGGAGGCCCGTCGACGGCTTAGAAGCTCCAGAACGACGGCGGACTAGGTGGAGCTCACGGCGGACGACGAGACAAAGACGAAGGGGACATCGTGGTTGTAGCTCCTCGACTCTGATCTAGTGGTGAGGTAGAAGAAGCCATGGGTGGAGGAGCTCCTAGGCATTCTCCGATGACACCGGGAGACCGGTGGCCGCGCTTATGGCGGCGGTATGGCGACGGCAGCACCGACAAGCTCAGGCGTGTGGGAGAGGGGCAAAGAGATCGGGAATCTAGAGGGAGGCTAGGGTTCAACCAGGGCATGGGCGCCCTTGTAGGTTGAGGGGGGTGACGAGGACGGCCACGAGATGGCCAACGCGTGGCCATCCGCGCCATGGACGCGGGTGCGGCGTCCACCACGACGATGAACAGGGGGAGGAAAGGGGATGGCCTGGGGTTGGGCCAGCTGGGCCAGTTGGGCCGGCACTGTGCACTAGGCCTAGTGCACAATGTCCCCATTTCCTTTTCTTAAACCTTTTCGTTTTCTTTTTGTTTGTTTTATTTCTTTTCTGTTTCTTTGAGTTGCTATTTATTCTAGTGTTAACCATATACCAAAGTGGCAACTAAATGGATGTCACCAATTATGCCACTGCCACATTAATTTCGCTACCCAAAGTTAAATAGTTTTGTAATTAATTATTGTTCAAAAGTATTCAAATAATAGTTTTAGCTACCGTGTTATTCATCTTAGAGTATTTAAGCATTCATTAAAAGTGTGGTTTCTCCACCATAATTACCTATGCAATATTTGGTTCTCTCCGAACATTTTATAAAATTTAAAAACTTTTATTGTTTGCTTGATTTTGAATTTGAATTCAAACCAGTTTCGAACTAACGCGAGATTAGCAATAATAATCGAGGTGACGTGGGAACATTAGCAGAGGTTCACTGCAGCTTAAATGTCCGGGCATCACAATTCTCCTCCACTATAAGAAATCTCGTCCTGAGATTTAAGAGGCGTAAGGCGGGGAGATTCTGGTTACGAAATTCTAGCGAGTGTTCTCGGTCTTGGTTGCTTTTCTCGAAGTAGTTGATCCTCTTTGTTGATGTCTTTATTGAAGGAAATATGCCCTAGAGGCAATAATAAAGTTATTATTTATTTCCTTATTTCATGATAAATGTTCATTATTCATGCTAGAATTGTATTAACCAGAAACATAATACATGTGTGAATACATAGATAAACATAGTGTCACTAGTATGCCTCTACTTGACTAGCTCATTGATCAAAGATGGTTAAGTTTCCTAACCATAGACATGAGTTGTTATTTGATCAATGGGATCACATCATTAGGAGAATGATGTGATTGACTTGACCCATTCCGTTAGCTTAGCAATTGATCGTTTGTTTACTACTATTGCTTTCTTCATGACTTATACATGTTCTTATGACTATGAGATTATCCAACTCCCGAATACTGGAGGAAGACTTTGTGTGCTACCAAACATCACAACATAACTGGGTGATTATAAAGGTGCTCTATAGGTGTCTCCGATGGTACTTGTTGAGTTGGCATAGATCAAGATTAGGATTTGTCACTCCGATTGTTGGAGAGGTATCTTTGGGCCCTCTCGGTAATACACATCACTATAAGCCTTGCAAACATGATAACTAATGAGTTAGTTACGGGGTGATGTATTATGGAACGAGTAAAGAGACTTGCCGGTAACGAGATTGAACTAGGTATTGGATACTGACGATCGAATCTCGGGCAAGTAACATACCGATGACAAAGAGAACAACGTATAGTGTTGTGCGGTTTGACCGATAAAGATCTTCGTAGAATATGTAGGAACCAATATGAGCATCCAGGTTCCGCTATTGGTTATTGACCGGAGACGTGTCTCGGTCATGTCTACATAGTTCTCGAACCCGTAGGGTCCGCACGCTTAAAGTTCTGTGATGATCGGTTTTATGAGTTTATATGTTTTGATATACCAAAGGTAGTTCAGAGTCCCGGATGTGATCACGGACTTGACGAGGAGTCTCGAAATGGTCGAGACATAAAGATTGATATATTGGAAGCCTACATTTGGACATCGGAATAGTTCCGGGTTAAATCGGGATTTTACCAGAGTACCGGAGGGGTTACCGGAACCCCCCGGGGACTAATGGGCCTTGTTGGGCCATAAGGGAAAGAGAGAGGGGCCGTACTAGGGCAGGCAGCGCGCCCCCTTCCCCCTATCCGAATTGGACTAGAAGTGGGGGCGGAGCCCCCCTTTCCTTCTCTTTCTCTCCCTGTCTTACCCCCTCCTAGTAGGAGTAGGAAAGGGAGGAATCCTACTCCTACTAGTAGGAGGATTCCTCCTCCTAGGCACACCAACAAGGGCCGGCTGGCCTCCCCCTTGCTCCTTTATATACAGGGGCAGGGGGCACCTTTAGACACACAAGTTGACCACAAAGATCTCTCCCAGCCGTGTGCGGTGCCCCCTCCACCATAATCCACCTCGGTCATACTGTAGTGGAGTTTAGGCGAAGCCCTGCTACGGTAGCTTCATCAACATCGTCACCACGCCGTCGTGCTGACTAAACTCTTCCCCGAGCTCTACTAGATCATGAGTTCGTGGGACGTCACTGAGCTGAACGTGTGCTGAACATGGAGGTGCCGTACGTTCGGTACTGAGGATCGATCGATCGTGAAGACGTACGACTACATCAACCGCGTTGTAATAACGTTTCCGCTTAACGGTCTACGAGGGTATGTGGATGACACTCTCCCCTCTGGGTGCTATGCATCACCATGATCTTGCGTGTGCGTAGGAATTTTTTTGAAATTGCTACGTTCCCCTACAGTGGCATCCGAGCCAGGTTTTATGCGTAGATGTTATATGCACGAGTAGAACACAAGTGAGTTGTGGGCGATACAAGTTATACTGCTTACCAGCATGTCATACTTTGGTTCGGCGGTATTGTTGGATGAAGCGGCCCGGACCGACATTACGCGTACGCTTACGCGAGACTGGTTCTACCGACATGCTATGCACACAGGTGGCTGGCAGGTGTCAGTTTCTCCTACATTAGTTGAACTGAGTGTGGCTACACCCGGTCCTTGAGAAGGTTAAAATAGCACCAACTTGACGAACTAGCGTTGTGGTTTTGATGCGTAGGTAAGAACGGTTCTTGCTCAGCCCGTAGCAGCCATGTAAAACTTGCAACAACAAAGTAGAGGACGTCTAACTTGTTTTTGCAGGGCGTGTTGTGATGTGATATGGTCAAGACATGATGCTATATTTATTGTATGAGACGATCATGCTTTGTAACGGAGTTATCGGCAACTGGCAGGAGCCATATGGTTGTCGCTTTATTGTATGCAATGCAATCGCCCTGTAATTGCTTTACTTTATCACTAAGCGGTATCGATAGTCGTAGAAGCAAGAGTTGGCGAGATGACAACGATTCTACGATGGAGATCAAGGTGTCGCGCCGGTGACGATGGTGATCATGATGGTGCTTCGGAGATGGAGATCACAAGCACAAGATGATGATGGCCATATCATATCACTTATATTGATAGCAGTTGATGTTTATCCTTTATGCATCTTATTATGCTTTGTTTGATGGTAGCATTATAAGATGATCTCTCACTAAAATTTAAGATAAAAGTGTTCTCCCTGAGTATGCAAGGTTACCAAAGTTCATCGTGCCGAGACACCACGTGATGATCGGGTGTGATAAGCTCTACGTCCATCTACAACGGGTGCAAGCCAGTTTTGCACAAGCAGAATACTCGGGTTAAACTTGACGAGCCTAGCATATGCTGATATGGCCTCGGAACACTGAGACCGAAAGGTCGAGCGTGAATCGTATAGTAGATATGATCAACATAGTGATGTTCACCATTCAAAACTACTCCATTTCGCGTGATGATCGGTTACGGTTTAGTTGATATGGATCACGTGATCACTTAGATGATTAGAGGGATGTCTATCTAAGTGGGAGTTCTTAAGTAATATGATTAATTGAACTTAAATTTATCATGAACTTAGTACCTGATAGTATTTTTGCTTATCTATGTTCTTGTAGATAGATGGCCCGTGCTGTCGTTCCGTTTAATTTTAATGCGTTCCTTGAGAAAGCAAAGTTGAAAGATGATGGTAGCAATTACACGGACTGGGTCCGTAACTTGAGCATTATCCTCATTGCTGCACAGAAGAATTACGTCCTGGAAGCACCGCTGGGTGCCAGGCCTACTGCAGATGATGCTGACAATGTTAAGAACGTTTGGCAGAGTAAAGCTGATGACTACTGGATAGTTCAGTGTGCCATGCTTTATGGCTTAGAACCGGGACTTCAACGACGTTTTGAACGTCATGGCGCATATGAGATGTTCCTGGAGTTGAAGTTAATATTTCAAGCAAATGCCCGGATTGAGAGATATGAAGTCTCCAATAAGTTATATAGCTGCAAGATGGAGGAGAATAGTTCTGTCAGTGAGCATATACTCAAAATGTATGGGCATCATAATCACTTGACTCAACTGGGAGTTAATCTTACTATTGTTAGTGTCATTGACAGAGTTCTTCAATCACTGCCACCAAGCTACAAAAGCTTCGTGATGAACTATAATATGCAAGGGATGAATAAGACTATTCCTGAGCTCTTCGCGATGCTAAAGGATGCAGAGGTATAAATCAAGAAGGAGCATCAAGTGTTGATGGTCAATAAGACCACCAGTTTCAAGAAAAAGGGCAAAGGGAAGAAGAAGGGGAACTTCAAGAAGAACGGCAAACAAGTTGCTGCTCAGGAGAAGAAACCCAAGTCTGGACCTAAGCCTGAGACTGAGTGCTTCTACTGCAAACAGACTAGTCACTGGAAGCGGAACTGCCCCAAGTATTTGGCGGATAAGAAGGATGGCAAAGTGAACAAAGGTATATGTGATATACATGTTATTGTTGTGTACCTTACCAGAGCTCGCAGTAGCACCTGGGTATTTGATACTGGTTCTGTTGCTAATATTTGCAACTCGAAACAGGGACTACAGATTAAGCGAAGACTGGCTAAGGACGAGGTGACGATGCGCGTGGGAAATGGTTCCAAAGTCGATGTGATCGCCGCCGGCACGCTACCTCTACATCTACCTTCGGGATTAGTTTTAGACCTAAATAATTGTTATTTGGTGCCAGCGTTAAGCATGAACATTATATCTAGATCTGGTTTGATGCGAGAAGGTTATTCGTTTAAATCTGAGAATAATGGTTGTTCTATTTATATGAGTAATATCTTTTATGGTCATGCACCCTGAAAGAATGGTCTATTCTTGTTGAATCTCGATAGTAGTGATACACATATTCATAATGTTGAAGCCAAAAGATGCAGAGTTGATAATGATAGTGCAACTTATTTGTGGCACTGCCGTTTGAGTCATATTGGTATAAAGCGCATGAAGAAACTCCATACTGATGGACTTTTGGAATCACTTGATTATGAATCACTTGGTACTTGCGAACCATGCATTATGGGCAAGATGACTAAAACGACGTTCTCCAGAACTATGGAGCGAGCAACAGATTTGTTGGAAACCATACATATTGATGTATGTGGTCCGATGAATATTGAGGCTCGCGGCGGGTATCATTATTTTCTCACCTTCACAGATGATTTGAGCAGATATGGGTATATCTACTTAATGAAACATAAGTCTGAAACATTTGAAAAGTTCAAAGAATTTCAGAGTGAAGTGGAAAATCATCGTAACAAGAAAATAAAGTTTCTGCGATCTGATTGTGGAGGAGAATATTTGAGTTACGAGTTTGGCCTACATTTGAAACAATGCGGAATAGTTTCGCAACTCACGCCACCCGGAACACCAAAGCGTAATGGTGTGTCCGAATGTCATAATCGTACTTTACTAGATTTGGTGTGATCTATGATGTCTCTTACAGATTTACCACTATCATTTTGGGGTTATGATTTAGAGACGGTTGCATTCACGTTAAATAGGGCACCATCAAAATCCGTTGAGATGACACCTTATGAACTATGGTTTGGCAAGAAACCCAAGTTGTCGTTTCTTAAAGTTTGGGGCTGCGATGCTTATGTGAAAAAGCTTCAACCTGATAAGCTCGAACCCAAATCGAAGAAATGTGTCTTCATAGGATACCCAAAGGAAACTATTGGGTACACCTTCTATCACAGATCCGAAGGCAAGATATTCGTTGCTAAGAATGGATCCTTTCTAGAGAAGGAGTTTCTCTCGGAAGAAGTGAGTGGGAGGAAAGTAGAACTTGATGAGGTAACTGTACCTGCTCCCTTATTGGAAAGTAGTTCATCACAGAAACCGGTTCCTGTGACATCGACACCAATTAGTGAGGAAGCTAATGATGATGATCATGAAACTTCAGATCAAGTTACTACCAAACCTCGTAGGTCAACCAGAGCAAGATCTGCACCAGAGTGGTACGACAATCCAGCTCTGGAGGTCATGTTACTTTACCATGACGAACCTATGAACTATGAAGAAGTGGTGATGAGCTCAGATTCCGCAAAATGGCTTGAGGCCATGAAGTCTGAGATGGGATCCATGTATGAGAACAAAGTGTGGACTTTGGTTGACTTGCCCGATGATCGACAAGCCATCGAGAACAAATGGATCTTCAAGAAGAAGACAGACCCTGACGGTAATGTTACTATCTAAAAAGCTCGACTTGTTGCAAAAGGTTTTCGATAAGTTCAAGGAGTTGACTACGATGAGACCTTCTCACCCGTAGCGATGCTTAAGTCCGTCAGAATGATGTTAGCAATTGCCGCATTTTATGATTATGAAATTTGGTAAATGGATGTAAAGACTGCATTCCTGAATGGATTTCTGGAAGAAGAGTTGTATATGATACAACTTGAAGGTTTTATCGATCCAAAGGGAGCTAACAAAGTGTGCAAGCTCCAGCGATCCATTTATGGACTGGTGCAAGCATCTCGGAGTTGGAATAAATGTTTTGATAGTGTGATCAAAGCATATGGTTTTATATAGACTTTTGGAGAAGCCTGTATTTACAAGAAAGTGAGTGGGAGCTCTGTAGCATTTCTAATATTATAGTGGATGACATAGTGTTGATTGGAAAGGATACTTGAATAAAAGTTTTTCAATGAAAGACCTCGGTGAAGCTGCTTATATATTGGGAATAAAGATCTATAGGGATAGATCAAGACGCTTAACTGGACTTTCACAAAGCACATACCTTGAAAAAGTTTTGAAGAAGTTCAAAATGGATCAAGCTAAGAAAGGGTTCTTGCCTGTGTTACAAGGTGTGAAGTTGAGTAAGACTCAATGCTCGACCACTGCAGAAGATAGAGAGAAAATGAAAAGTGTTCCCTATGCTTCAGCCATAGGATCTATCATGTATGCAATGTTGTGTACTAGACCTGATGTGTGCCTTGCTATTAGCCTAGCAGGGAGGTACCAAAGTAATCCAGGAGTGGATCACTAGACAGCGGTCAAGAACATCCTGAAGTACCTGAAAAGGACCAAGGATATGTTTCTTGTTTATGGAGGTGACAAAGAGCTCATCGTAAATGGTTACTTTGATGCAATCTTTGACACTGATCCGGACGATTCTAAATCGCAAATTGGATACGTGTTTATATTAAATGGTGGAGCTGTTAGTTGGAGCAGTTCTAAACAGAGCATCATGGCGGGATCTACATGTGAAGCGGAGTACATTGCTGCTTCGGAAGGAGCCTGAAGGAGTCTGGATGAAGGAGCTCATATCCGATCTAGGTGTCATACCTAGTGCATCGGGTCCAATGAAAATCTTTTGTGACAATACTGGTGCAATTGCCTTGGCAAAGGAATCTAGATTTCACAAGAGAACCAAGCACATCAAGAGATGCTTCAACTCCATTCGGGATCAAGTCCAGGTGGGAGACATAGAGATTTGCAAGATACATACGGATCTGAATGTTGCAGACCCGTTGACTAAGCCTCTTCCATGAGCAAAACATGATCAGCACCAAGGCTCCAGGGGTGTTAAAATCGTTACTCTGTAATCTAGATTATTGACTCTAGTGCAAGTGGGAGACTGAAGGAAATATGCCCTAGAGGCAATAATAAAGTTATTATTTATTTCCTTATTTCATGATAAATGTTTGTCATTCATGCTAGAATTGTATTAACCGGAAACATAATACATGTGTGAATACATAGACAAACATAGTGTCACTAGTATGCCTCTACTTAACTAGTTCATTGATCAAAGATGGTTAAGTTTCCTAACCATAGACATGAGTTGTTCTTTGATCAATGGGATCCCATCATTAGGAGAATGATGTGATTGACTTGACCCATTCCGTTAGCTTAGCACTTGATTGTTTGTTTACTGCTATTGATTTCTTCGTGACCTATACATGTTCTTATGACTATGAGATTATGCAACTTTAGGAGGAGGGAGAGAGGAGGGGTGATGGCGGAGCTGGGCGGCGTC
>NC_041390.1:293141218-293144455 GCF_002162155.2 Triticum dicoccoides
TCGAGATCGCGCTCATCGCCGGCGTCCCAATCTGCGCCGCCTTCTCGCGCTGGGGTGTCACATCTGAACTCATAGAGATCGCGCTCATCGCCGGCGCCCCATTCCGCGCTGCTTTCTCGCGCTGGGGTGTCACCTCTGATCTCATCGAGACCGCCTACTCTACCTGCGCCGCCGTTGGAGAGCAAGGAGGGGTCTATGGGATCGGGAGGAGGCCGTGGTGAGCTGAGGCGTGAGATCGGGCGGGACGTGCGCCGGTGGTCGCAATGGCGAGTCTCGTTTTCTCTCATGATGGATCCAGGGGTGTGGATCGAAGGGCGGCTTCGGTTCACCCCTCATTCAAGATGGGTGGTTCTCTTTGATCTGGAGAATGATATCCTCGCCGGCGATTATCTTCCAGTCGAAGACGTGATTGAGGTAGGTCTTCAATTCAAACTTGATGATTATAACATAGTTGTGGGCGAGTATGTGCAGATAGACCTATGCTCGAAGGCAGCCGAGGTGATTGATCTGACGGAGCCGATTCAGACAAGACCGGGAGGACGTTTTTGGGCGCTTCTGGAGAGCGACGACGAAGATCAAGAGGAGTGTGTCCCCTCCAGGGTTACGGCTTCGCCGGCCGTAGGGCCGTTGCCGGAGCATATGATCAAGATCGCTCGTCGGCGCCCTCATTTTGAGAACCACAAGCCGGCTATGAAGCCCTGGATCGGACCGATCCCAAAGGTATGTAGAGAACCGATGACTTTGTCTCAATTTTTGCCGGATGATTGGACTTTGGTGACGCGAAAGAAGAAGAAAGGAAAGATTGGCCGGCCGCCGCCGCAGCCAAGATGGCCGGTGGCGAGTTCGGGCGCTGCCCGTGCGGCCAGAAGGGCCTCACCGCCGATCGGAGGGATTAGCGAGATCCGTGCCATGAGGTCTCGCCGTTTGAATTCGATCTTGGGCCTCAGTGGCCCCGATCAGGCATCGGGAGACGTGGGCCGGCCTGCCGATGGGCATGAGGCCCATCACATGGTAGATCTACTTGGGCAGTTAACTGGGTATGTGGCCCAGTCTAACGAGGCTTCTGATGGTTCGACCATCTACGTACAGAACTGCATGCGTGCGATCGATCTCCAGGGTACATCTGCTCGGCCGCTGTCGCTGTGCCCTAGTTTCCGCAAGGGAGGCATGCCGGGATATCGCCGTTGTGGCCCGGGGAGAGCGACGCGGATTCCTCCCCTAGGGTTAATGGCAGGCCGTGGGGCTGCGGCGCCGCCCGCTAAGAAGCAGCCGGCTGCCGCTGCTGATGGCCGGAGTGGATCCGCTCCGCCACCAGGCGGTGCGGCGCGGCCGCCGGCGGTGGGCGCGGGGCGCGGGGCCCTGGGGCAGCCTGGACAGAGGCCGCCATCAGGCGGTGGTGCGCCGCCGGGCTCCCAGGGTCGCGGCATTGGCCCTGTGGGCGTTCGGCCACCGGCACAACTACCCGCCCATGCTTCGGCCGGAAGAGGCGGGCTCAGGCCTCCAGCGCCGAGTACGGCAGTACCTCAGCCGGCGGCGGGTCGTGGTAGGCCCCGGCCTCAGGCGCTGGGCGCTGTCGGTGCAGTTCCGGTTGGCCGAGGTGGAGGGCCGCGGCATTCTGGGGGTGGGCCTCTGCCGTCGAGCAATCAGCCGTGGGCCGCACCTCCGCCCCATCACGTTACGAGGCCGGCGCAAAACCGGGCGGGTCAGACACAGACGAGTCAGCATTCTAACAACAGAGAGCCCAGTGATCCGCCCCAGAACCAGTGGGGGGATGATGGATATGATGCGTATGGTGAGGGACGACACCGTGGTTCCTCGTCCACGGGAGGAGGTCGTGGCTATGCCTGGCAGAGCGATGGGTCGGCGGAGAGACCGTTTCTTGGCCCTACAGGCGGTTTTGTTGAGGGAGCCTCAGGCCCAGATCACCGTCAGAGAGGTGGCTTTCGGGGCCATCGCGGAGGTCGGGGAGGAGGCCGTGGGAGGTATCGCCGACCGCCCCCACCTAAGGCAGTTGTTGATCACACGGGGTCAGCGCTGGAGCCCCATCACACGACCATTGAACTTCCTCCTCAGGCGATGGAGGTGGTGACTGCTTTGGCCAGTATGGAGATTCCAGAGGATGGGACCATGACTGAGGATACCGGCAGGACTGATGCTGACAGGCCGTCCAAATATGCGCGCAAAAAGGAAAAGATGCTTTGCTATCGTTGTGGGGAAAAGGGCCATTTCATTGCTGAGTACGTGGCCGAGCTATGTGAGATATGCGGCAAGCCGGATCATCCCTCCAGTGAGTGCCCGTTCTTGCGTGACCAGGCACCGTCACTGACTATGTATGGAGTCTACTGTGCTGAGCTTATGTTTTTTGAATCACCGGCCGTGAGAGAGATTCCGGATGAGACCCCGAGCTTGACCGCCGGGGTTGTGAAGGCTACCCAGGGAGAGGTGACTGAGGCTCAGATCGTACAGAGGCTTCAGGAGTTGGCTCCGGGGGACTTTCGGTGGGAGTTGGTGGTTCTCGAGGATAAGGTTTATAAGGTCGAGTTCCCCACGGTGGATGACTTGCAGCGGTTGTTGAGCTTTGGTTTGTGTAGAGTTCCTGGCACTTCGGGCATTCTAGAGTTCCACGAGTGGAAGAAGGTGGAGCCTAAGGGAAAGCCGCTTACTTAGGTCTGGTTGCGGTTTATAGGCGCTCCATCTAAGCCTTTACAGGATGTTTGAGTGGTGGCCAGTTTGGGTACGTTGGTTGGGAAAACGGAGAGAGTTGATATGGCTTTCAATCGGGCTCACGGGGTAGCCCGACTTTTAGTCAGTGTTCTGGATATTGAGTTCGTGCCTGATGTGGTCAACTGGACCTATAGGGGCGAGGTGTTCCCCCTAGATATTGAGTTTGAGGACACAGATCTGTTTGCACAGGCGGTTAATGGTAATGATGTTGACATGCATGAGGGTGATGGAGATGCGGGAGATAATGGGCCACAGACCGAGGAGCTGACACGACAGGGGTCGAACGGGTCTCGCCCGGATGCTCAGTTGCCCGGGGAGGGGACCGGGGTTCAGCCAACAGCATCGCCTTCGATGCCGATGACCTCGTTGCGGTTCGGGTCCTTTGAGCCAGTATCAGCGCCACCTAGACTTTGGAGTGATCGGGTGGATTCTGATGATTTGGTTGAGCACACGCTACCTCCGTTGGAGTTTGATGGGGCTGGCGGTTCTGGATACTTGGTGAGGGCCTCATCG
>NC_041390.1:293144703-293273349 GCF_002162155.2 Triticum dicoccoides
GCGCTGCTCTTTCCTTTCCTCCTCTGGTGGTCGAGGCGCCGGTGGGGATTGCTATGTCTCCCCGCCATATCCCGACGCCGATGACGTCGGTCACGCTGGGGTCGGCCAACGCCGGGGGAGGGAGCCCGAGGCAGGTGGCCTCGGCGCCTGCTACTCCGGTGGAGGCGGCTACACTTGCGCCATCTGCTGCGTTGGAGGAGGGGCTGGGGCAGGAGGCCCTGGTTCCTCCTGCTTCCCCGATGGTCTGGAGGACCGCTTCTCCTTCGCTGACAGCTCTTCAGTCTGCACAAGCGGACGGGGAGGGTGGAGGGCGCGGGCAGGTGGCCCCTGTCATCCCCTCTCGGTCCGCACCGGTGACAGTGGTCCCCGGAGTGGGGTTAGAGTGCTCGATAACCTGTGTGCGGATCTAGCACCCCCTACTCATGACTCTGACGAAGATGATGTACCCCTAGAGAATGAGGAGAATGAGGATAGTAATATTTGCGAAACCGGTTATGGGGACCGGGCGACTGAGCCTAGTATACCTAAGCGTAAGTGGAAACGGAAGATTTATCCCGATTCCGCAGTTCGTAGGAGTGCTAGGATTCGAGTTACTAAAAAAATTCCATGATGAACTATGAGAGGAATTTTTTGGAATAGCAGAGATCTGAAGGACTTGGCTAAAAGAAGATTCCTAGCTGAGGCAGCTCTAGAGCTGAGGTTAGATTTTGTTGCTCTATCAGAGATGGGTAGAGATAACTTTGCGCCATAGTTTCTCTCTTCTCTTGTGGGTGGTATTGATTTTGATTGGCATTGCCTCCCTCCGCGAGGAAGATCGGGTGGTATCTTACTCGGTGTGAGATGCGATTCGCTTGAAGTCTGAAGTGTCGTGATGGGAGACTTCGCGGTGAAGTTTCGAGTCAGGTCTAGGGTAGATGGGTTTAACTGGGCTTTGGTGGCGGTTTATGGTGCCGCACAGCCTGAGCTTAAAGCGGAGTTCCTGGCGGACCTTGTTCGAATCTGTGGGTCAGAACAGCTTCCAATTTTAGTTGGAGGTGATTTCAATATCATCAGGAGGAGAGAGGAGAAGAACAATGATAACTTTGACGGCAGATGGTCGTTTATGTTCAATACCATTATTGAAAGCTTGGATCTGAGAGAGATAGAGCTTTCTGGTAGAAAGTTCACTTGGGCTAATGCTCTACCAAACCCAACCTATGAAAAACTTGATCGGGTACTTGCGAGCGTGGAGTGGGAACAAAAATTCCCTCTGGTTACGGTGCAAGCTTTTTCGAGGGGAATATCCGATCACACCCCATTGTTCGTAGACTCAGGAGAGCCGAACCATGTGGGTAACAAGAATACCTTCTCCTTCGAGATGTCTTGGTTTGAACGTGAGGGATTTCTTGGACTTGATCGCCAGGGAATGGGTTAGAGGTGTAGGAGGCAACAATGCGATAGAGCGTTGGCAGAATAAGATTAGGCATTTAAGAAGTTTCTTACGGGGTTGGGCTAAGCACCTCAGTGGTGTATATAAGATTGAAAAGGATAGACTCCTTACTGTTATACAGGCCCTGGACATACAGGCCGAAGTCAATATCTTGTCGCCAGCTCAGCTTCAGGTTAAAAATGAGGCGGAGAAGAGGCTGAAAGAACTGCTTCGCGAAGAAGAATTGAAGTGGGCTTTGCGTGCTAAAGTCCGCAAAGTGGTCCAAGGGGATGCGAATACTCAGTTCTTCCATTTGATAGCTAATGGCAAGCACAGAAAGAAGCGTATCTTTCAGCTTGAGCAAGACGAGGGCACTATTTTAAGTCAGGATAACCTAAAAACATACATTACTAACTATTATAAGCAGTTATTTGGACCTCCGGAGGATAATTGTGTGTCCCTCGATGAGTCCAGGACTGAGGACGTGCCTCAGCTATCAGCTGCTGATAATGATATTTTGGTTGCCCCGTTTTCGGAGAAGGAGGTTTTTGATGCTATTGCACAGATGAAAAACAATAAGGCTCCCGGACCGGATGGATTCCCGGCAGAGTTCTATAAAAAGTGCTGGCACATTATTAAGGGGGATTTACTACCTATGTTCCATGATCTGTTCTCTGGCTAGCTTCAATTATTTCACTTGAATTTTGGGACTATCACACTGCTTCCTAAGAAGACGGATGCTTTGAGAATTGAGCAATTCAGGCCGATCTGTCTTCTCAATGTTAGTTTCAAAATTTTCACCAAGGTCGGGACTAACAGACTCACACAGATTGCGCATTCTGTGGTGCAACAGTCCCAAACTGCTTTCATGCCGGACAGAAATATCCTTGAAGGGGTGGTCGTCCTGCATGAAACTCTCCATGAAATCCATTCCAAAAAATTAGATGGAGTAATTTTTAAGGTGGATTTCGAGAAAGCGTACGATAAGGTCAAATGGCCGTTCCTCCAACAGTCATTGCGTATGAAAGGGTTTGATGAAGCCTGGAGCCGCCAGGTTGATTCATTTACGCAAAAAGGTAGTGTGGGAATTAAAGTTAATGATGACATAGGTCATTACTTCCAGACACATAAAGGCCTCAGACAAGGAGATCCGATGTCCCCTATCTTATTTAACATTGTGGTGGATATGTTAGCAATCTTGATAGGAAGGGCTAAGGAAAATGGTCAAATAGGTGGACTGGTACCTTATCTGATTGATGGAGGTGTATCCATCCTTCAGTACGCTGATGATACAATCATCTTCATGGAGCATGACTTGGCCAAGGCTAGAAATATGAAGCTTCTGTTATGCCTTTTCGAACAATTGACCGGGTTAAAGATTAACTTTCATAAGAGCGAGCTGTTCTGTTTTGGCAGGGCCAAAGATGAACAGGATGCTTATAGGCAATTGTTTGGGTGCGAGTTGGGAGAGTTACCATTCTCATACCTGGGGATTCCAATCCACCATCGTAGGCTGACAAACAGAGAGTGGAAGTGCATCGATGACCGATTTGAGAAGAAACTGAGCTGCTGGAAGGGTAAGCTCATGTCATACGGAGGACGATTAATCCTGATTAATTCGGTGCTTACGAGTATGCCAATGTTTCTGCTATCGTTCTTTGAGGTTCCAGTTGGTGTTAGGAAGCGACTGGACTTCTATAGATCGCGTTTCTTTTGGCAGGGTGATGAGCTTAAAAGAAAATATCGGCTTGCTAAATGGGATATTATCTGTAGACCGAAAGACCAAGGGGGTCTAGGTATTGAGAATCTGGAAATTAAGAATAAATGCCTTCTTAGCAAGTGGCTGTGGAAGCTCTCATCGGAGACTGATGCTATGTGGGCTCAAATCCTTCGCTGCAAATACCTCCAGACAAAAACTCTGTCCTAGGTTATAGTCAGGCCGACCGACTCGCCTTTCTGGAAAGGCCTGATGAAAGTCAAACAGGCCTTATTTAATAGGACGAAGTTTGTTATTGGAAGCGGCTCGAGTACACGTTTCTGGGAGGATACTTGGCTCGGCGACACACCCTTGGCCATCCAATATCCGTCTTTATACCGCATAGTTCAACGACGTGAGGTATTCGTCGCATCGGTCTTTCAAAACACCCCCCTTAATATATAGTTCCGACGAACGCTAGCGGGCAATCGTTGGGAAGAATGGCTCCATCTAGTTAGGAGACTGATGGATGTCCAGCTTTCACAACAACCCGATGAATTACGCTGGAGATTGAGTAAGTCTGGAGTATTCACGGCTAAATCAATGTATATTGATGTTATCAATTTGAACTCCATTCCTACATCTAAAAATGTTTGGGACGTCAAAGTTCCTTTGAAAATAAAAGTGTTTATGTGGTTTGTCCATAAACAAGTTATTTTAACTAAGGATAATTTGATAAAGCGTAATTGGACAGGACCTACTAGGTGTAGTTTCTGCGATCGGGATGAGACTATCAAACACCTCTTTTTTGATTGCCCGTTGGCCAAGGTACTTTGGCAGACAATCCACATTGCCTTTAATATCACTCCACCGAATTCTGTTAATACGTTATTTGATGAGGACATCAAGACCATTGTTACACCCACAACCCCTACTGCTACATATACGGGACCAATTACTAGAGCTCGCGCACGCCAATTAAATTATCAGGTACTTTCGTTTCTTGGTAATGATTCTAATGTTCATGAGAATATGATGCTGCCTAAATTGGATACATTTGTTTTGCTTACAAATGAAGGGCCTAGCTTGGAGAAGGATGAACATTGGAGCAAGAACAAGCATGGAGATGATGCCATGCGCAAGGGGAACAAGAACGGAGTTACAAGTGATGATTTCAGGACTTTGAAGCCACCATAATGGGTGCATGAAGCCTTGGACGAAATATACAAGATGCCACTTCATAAATTTCGTCCCGAGGCTATTATAGGTGCTGCGTCACCTTTTTATTGGGCCAGGCCCATGTAATTTCGAAATACATAAGTATAGGCTATTTTTAGAGTCCGTATGTGTGGGGAAACAAGAGATAGGGTTGATTTCGGACCCCTCCACCAAGGGACACGAAATTCCCCTCTCTTCCTCCATATATACAGCCCTTAGGGCACCATTTAGATTTTGGGTTTTGTTTAGATTAAAAGTTCGCCATAGCTGCAACTTCGCGTACTTCGTTTGTGTTCAACGACCAGACAAAGGTGTCACAGAACCCCACCTTGATCAATAAAGCTTTCATCTTATATTCGCAATATCCAGATTGCAATCTTAGTTTCTTGCTTGTTCTTCGTTTGCTCGCAGGAAACAGACCCTCGTGGTCAGGTTGATCGTGCTCCGGCGTGGTCAATAACCTCTCGGAGTTGGTGTAGCGATTGCTAAGGCGCGACGTCCTCGCACGTTCGTAGTCGGATCGTCAAAGTCGACTTCCACCAAAGCGATATCCATCATCTCATCGAAAGACGGGACACCTTTGTCTCTATCATTATTTGGGACTTGGCTTAATGGGATTGAGCCTGGCTTAGCGAGACATATTCGGGTTGGAGTTTGTGCTTTGCTGTGGACTCTCTGGACCTGCAGAAATGATTTGGTCTTTAACAGATTATCATGTATACATTTTTTGCAGGTCATTTTCCGATCTACGGCACTGATCCGTTCGTGGTCGCTACTCACCCAGACGGCGGCCAGGGAGCATTTGGTTACTGGGTCTTTCCATTGGGAGATGGTAGTGCGGGATATCTTCAACCGGTTTGGATGGCGGTCATGTAATAGGATAGATATTTAGTTTCCCTATCTACTTTGGGCCGGCCGGTTGTGGCATCTTGTCTTGGCTAGTGGGTGTTTCTAGCCTTTTTTTAGGCTCTGTGTGAGCTTTCTGTACTTTTTTATTACTTTTGGTGACCTTTCGAACCATGTAGATACTTATCTATTTGGCTAATAAGATGGCCGTATGCATCTTTCTGATGCAGAGGCCGGGGAATCCCCCTTTTCAAAAAAAAATGAGATTATGCAACTCCCAAATACCGGAGGAACACTTTGTGTGCTACCAAACGTCCCAACGTAACTGGGTGATTATAAAGGTGCTCTACAGGTGTCTCCAATGGTACTTGTTGAGTTGGCATAGATCAAGATTAGGATTTGTCACTCCGATTGTCGGAGAGGTATCTCTGGGCCCTCTCGGTAATACACATCACTATAAGCCTTGCAAGCATGATAACTAATGAGTTAGTTATGGGGTGATGTATTATAGAACGAGTAAAGAGACTTGCTGGTAACGATATTGAACTAGGTATTGGATATCGATGATCGAATCTCGGGCAAGTAACATACCGATGACAAAGAGAACAACATATAGTGTTGTGCGGTTTGACCGATAAAGATCTTCGTAGAATATGTAGGAACCAATATGAGGATCCAGGTTCCGCTATTGGTTCTTGACCGGAGATGTGTCTCGGTCATGTCTACATAGTTCTCGAACCCGTAGGGTCCGCACGCTTAAAGTTCTGTGACGATCGATTTTATGAGTTTATATGTTTTGATGTACCGAAGGTAGTTCGGAGTCCCGGATGTGATCACGGACATGACGAGGAGTCTCAAAATGGTCGAGACATAAAGATTGATATATTGGAAGCCTACATTTGGACATCGCAATAGTTCCGGGTTAAATCGGGATTTTACCGGAGTACCGGAGGGGTTACCGGAACCCCCCCGGGGACTAATGGGCCTTGTTGGGCTATAAGGGAAAGAGAGTGGGGCCAGCCTAGGGCAGGCAGCGCGCCCCTTCCCCATGTCCGAATTGGACTAGGAGAAGGGGGGAGGTGCCCCCCTTTCCTTCTCTTTCTCTCACTGCCTTTCCCCTCCTAGTAGGAGTAAGAAAGGGAGGAATCCTACTCCTACTAGGAGGAGGATTCCTCCTCCTAGGTGCACTAACAAGGGCCGGCCGGCCTCCCCCTTGCTCCTTCATATACAGGGGCAGGGGGCACCTGTAGACACACAAGTTGATCACAAAGATCTCTCCCAGCCGTGTGCGGTGCCCCCCTCCACCATAATCCACCTTGGTCATACTGTAGCGGAGTTTAGGCGAAGCCCTGCTGCGGTAGCTTCATGAACACCGTCACCACGCTGTCGTGCTGACGAAACTCTTCCCTGAGCTCTACTGGATCGTGAGTTCGCGGGACGTCACCGAGCTGAACGTGTGCTGAACGCGGAGGTGCCGTATGTTTGGTACTGAGGATCGATCGATCGTGAATACGTACGACTACATCAACTGCGTTGTCATAACGCTTCCGCTTAACGGTCTACGAGGGTATGTGGATGACACTCTCCCCTCTCGTTGCTATGCATCACCATGATCATGCATGTGCGTAGGAATTTTTTTGAAATTACTACGTTCCCCTACATTTATTTCTCTGCTTTTCAGGTCATCATGATGAAGTCGTCCTCCTTTCTTCGAAAATTATGTCGTACTTACGAATAGGTAAGGGGCTGCTCTAGAACGATAGAATGGTATAAGGGGAAGTCATTTGGGGTTATCCTAGGAATGAGCACATGAGTATCTCTTGGGTTGAATGAATGAAACATATCAAGATCCAAGTAAGAAGGTACCATAAGAAGTTTCAAGCGGATAGACAATCGTTCACTGCCTGAAACAGAGTGTGAAAGGGGTTCAAGGCAATTTAATAAGTATTGTCTTTAATACCAGAATTGATGATCACACGGAAGATGGCTCATGAATTACATGCGAAGCCAAGCGTGAGGAATAACTTTGGAAATAGGGGTGTATAGGAGAGTTAGGTTTTGATCCTGTGGAACTGTGGGTTATGAGCCCACCATGTGGGTTGAGAGTAGGAGCGGTGACATCTTGCATGGTCATGATAGCAAGGCATGTCAGAGGGTAGCCTATCGATTATGTCAGCAACAACGTCGGTACCAAGGGCGAGGGACGAAGAGAACAATTTTCCTGCTCGTTGAATGAGGTGGACCAATAGGCAAAGTTCTCGTCCATCAGTGGCTACCGGGATGTCATCAAAAATAGTAACAGGGTCTTGCTGACAGAATTGTACACCGAGGTGTTTACATAAGCAGAAGAATATTACTGCTTAGATCATATAGATCACAAGAAACGTTAAACCAACCAATGGAAAGGAAAATATGAGTATCAGATTAAACAGAACAATGAAAATGAAAATGTGATTAAACACATATTTCAAGGGTATATCCTTCCCAAGGACAAGCAGAGCATGATATCCATGACAGGAGAGGACTATGTAGAAAACTCTTTAGGTAGGGGAGTGAATTTTCATGACATTACCCATACAACTGTGTTAGGATAATTGATAAAGAAAATTTAGCATTGTGCTTCAAATGTTCTTATTGAAGATCGGAGTACCACAGACATGCTTCGAGATAGCATTGACATGGTTTTCAAGCAAGTTCGGACCTTGGATATTCAAAGGATTCATCAGGAATAACTTATAGAATAAGTCTTACAATTTCCTCATGGAAGAATGGTTAACCTTGCCAAAAAGGTAGAACTATAACAATAGGTCCTCCAGCCAGGTGTGCTAGGCATGTCATCACCTTACCGGGTTACATAACGACCAATGCTATAATTCTTGGAAATATGTTTCCAACATCATATCTAACAGAGAATCGGATCTGATTGGTGTCCAGATACCTCAGAATCGGGATGTTTGAGAACAAAAGGTGCAACACAAATTGATGAGATGACATAGTAAGATTCTAGGGAATTGAACTATGGAAGTGAGTTCTGAAACAAGAGTTCATCATTAAACCAAGGAGAGTATGAGGAGGTGGCTGATGGACTCAGCAACAATTCATCGAGATTTCCAAAAGGATGGATTTCCTCAATCATGTGATCAAGGAGATAACATTTGTCAGATCAAATGATGTAATGATGTATGCCCAAGGGAAACATATGCAATTAAACATTGACTAAAAAGTGCATCCAAAATATGGACCAAGTAGCACGATCAATGTTAGGATGATGAGTCAATAATCAACACATGAAGAAAGAAACTATCATTTATAACTTACAAGCAATAGGGTTGCTAGAAGTTTTGAATTCACACATCATAGTTCATTTGCCGGCATTCCGGTTATAAACAAGATGGGGATCAAGAAGGAATGGTGATGGTGAGAAGTATCACTTGTATCAAGAATTCTCAAGAGGTGGTGAAATTCCCACGACATTCTTAACCTAAAAGGTGGTAATATTCGAAGGTAAAGAAGAAGAAAAATGCTGGCTAGCAAGGAACTCAAGGTATAACACAAAACACGAAAAAGTTTGTGTTTGGGGAAAGGCAATAAAGTGGCCGATGATAACACAAATCATCAAGGGCAAGGATGGTATTTCTCTTCATGAATTCGATCGATATCCTAGAAGATCTCATAAGGTTGATGATGATCACGACACATTTGCCAAGAGATTTCATGAAGATGCAATCAATCAGCGATGACATCAAGTCAAAGGAATGATGAAGCGAAAGCTTATTGGAATCAAGGGTACGACACAAACTCGAAATCAACTATGCTGTTCAAGGCAAAATGATATGACAAGGAAAATCGACATAAGCTTAGCTCATTTAAAAAAAATTGTGCTCCGGGAAGAAGGACCTGGTAGCATGGTTAAAATTTAGCAGGATAAGGATATAGCCAATCAGGCTAGGAATGACATGTAGGATTATTAAACTCATAAGCAACGAAATTATTTATTGAATCGAAGTGCGGAATTGTTTCACTTATCGGTGTTCTTGAGTGACTAATAACTCAGAACCCGGGGGATATCTGAAATCAATGAGAAGCAATACTGGACGAAGACTCATAGGAAGCAACACGGTTCTTTGATATTCTCGAGATACCGGATGGTAATACTTGAGGAAGATCAAAATAGAGGTTGCAGAGATGTATTGATTTGCAAAAGTCAAGTGCTTTAACTTGTCTGAGAAAAGGAATCAATGGAGAACAATCATGGTCGGAACAACGGCTGCAAAAGGGACCAAACATAGATACAAGATGAACTTATAATAAGGGGAATATTATTATCAAAAGAAGCTTCCATGATAAGATCTACATCGTGTCCATGGGCATGAACACAAAGTTCAAGGTCGACTACCACTTGTTCAACGCATAACCTTTCATTCACTTATCGTTGGGAAGAAGTTGTAGTATTGAGATTTCATCTGGCAAAACACCAGAAGAGTATGACCCGTGAAAAACTCTCAGATTCCCACAGATTAAGGAAGGCATAGTTTCAAGCCATCGGGGCATCTTAGAAACATATACCACAAACTTCAAGGGTAAATAACTCAAGTGCAGAAGAAGAGCATGGTTGACTAAAGCAGGGGATACAATTTTCCCAAAGGCATTAAGTATCGGGGAAGAACTCACAATGATTTGAATGTGAGGGACAATTGATGCAGAGCATCGTATGGACATCACCGTGATAAGAGTCCGTTTGGCGAGGGACACATGCGACATCTACTTCACATACACAAAGGTGAATCATCTCCCTTACACGTGCTCACTTGACCCCTTAGAGGATGGTATACTACTTGACACTCCACTCGTGTGCATGCATAGGTATTGTCGGAACACTACGGACGACGAGGAGGAGTGCAAGCGCCAAGGAACAGCTACACCATCCGCGAGGGAAGCCTGGAAGCAACGACGGAAGAAGACGAAGCTGCTGACGCTACAACGGCCGGACATCCGGGCCAAGGGCCAGACATCCGGCGCCTATGCAGCCGCCCAGGAGCTGCACCAACAGAAGGCCAAGCGCTTCAGCGGTCGGACATCCGGCGCCTCAGCAATGCCCGGACATCCGGCGACCAACCCCGGAAATCCGGTGACGCCATTCCAGAGAAGAACAGATTCAGCCCCCGCCAAGCCGGACATCCGGACAGTGCCCCGGACATCCGCGTCTCGCGAACATCCAGACATCTGGCCCCCGGCCCGGACATCCGGCGCCTGCCTGCGCGCATGGACAGGGCCCTCGGCCCATGTATCCCCTTTCCCACTTACCCATTCATGGCTTAGACTATATATACTAATCCTCCTCCTCCTAGTTAGGGTTAGCAAAGTAGTAGCTCATTAGAGATAGAGCTTTGCTCATCCATTACGGATCTACTCCACGAGAGAGACTGCGGCCCCTCTTCGGAGAAGATCCACCTTGGATTCAAGACCCCCTTGTGGGAAGATCCTTCTAGGATTCAAGCCCCCCATATCCTTTGGATTTGGGATGAACTCTACCATCAAGACCTCCTCATGGAGATGAACCTTACCCTGTATCTTTCCCTTTGTTGTTCATGTACCTTGTGGATCTTGTGTGTTTGATTGTCTAGTGTATGTGTGGTTGGACTTGTTCTTGAGTGTTTCCCCTTCTGATTTATCTCTGTTTTCCCCATGTTCTTCGTGTTCTTAGTTGGGATCCGATCCTTTCGTGAAAGATCGACCGTATAGGTTTCCACCCTACATCATCTTGGTATCAGAGCCACGTTGATCACGATTTCGGAGCCTCCCCTTGTTGTTTTCTAGCCTAATTTTGTTGTGTTCTTCCCTAATTTCAAAAATCCCCCACTGAAAATAGCCCCAATTTTTTTTGTGATTTGTTGGTTCGATGAGGTTTAGTTGGATTCCAGTGGATATAGCATCTCCCCACTTTTCCCCACTTTCCATCCATGAAATCTCTCCAATTTTGCCTCCCAAATCATGAATTTACGCCCCCAATTCGAAATTTTCCGCCCCAAACGAAATATGGAATCGTCAGGCCGGACATCCGGCTCTTGGAACGCCAAACCTGCTCGGTTCTGGAGAGACAGCCCCGGAAATCCGGGCTCAACCCCGGACATCCGGCCCCTGTAACTTCAGCCTTTCACGTTTCATCGTTTTGTCCATAACTAATTCATCCAGATTCCGATTTTTGCGTTCTTTAGCTCGTTGAAAAGCTCTTGACATCCCCCTTCCGACAAAAATACTACCATCACCATTTTACTCCATCAAAATTTTGGAACTTTGGCATCTTTGCCTAGGGCTTCCACCACAACCTCCACATAACCACCACCGACTTCCGCAACCTAACCAATTTTGTTCCTTATAGCATTTGTGGTTGCTTGAGTAGTCATTCAAGTCTCCTAAGGTGTTTAGGCTACTTAGGTATGATTGCTTCTTCATCAACCACCACCACCATCATAACTTCCGCATAGGCTTGCCCAACATACACTTCCGCCACCCCAACTTAACCCAATTTTGTTAGTGTTGTGAGTTGTGTCTCCTAAGGTGTTTCAGCTACTTAGGGACCGTGCTTCCAACTCCGACACCGTGTATAGTCCACCAACTTACCCTCCATTTCCTCATTGCGTCTCAAATCCCATCATTGCATTTCCGCTATCCCATTGAGCTTCCGCAACCACCACCGCATTCCTGCTACCACCATTTGACATTTGACATTTGAGATTTTGAGTTCGCGGTTTTTCCATTTCCTAAGGTGTTTCGGCTACTTAGGGACAAGTCTCCATCATCTTGGTACCTCCATCAAGATCACCACCACTCATCATCACCGCGGACGGTAACCTCCATATCATATTGGTATCGTGGTATCCCTCCATTGTATATTTCCTTGCCAATGCATTGTTAACCCCTAGCCCATTTTGCGTCACTTGCCTATCGAGACTAGCCATTTTAGTATTGCCGGCAATGTTACTTGTGCACATTAGTGGTCTACACCTTCCATTACATACATACCATATCATTTTGGTATCATATCATCTTGTGTGCCTCAAGTTTGTTCCCGTATATACCCAATTGGTACCTTGGTTTGTGCATTTCACATTGTGGCTATATACAAAAAGAGAGAGAAAAGAATAAAAAATTTAAGCAAAAGAGAAAGATCAAAGAAGCTTGTAAGCAAGTGCCATAACATCATACCACATTGCATAAGATTGTCATATCCGATCATCTTGGATCACACCACCGGAACATACATATATAGCATACTTGGGATAGAAAGCTCATTCCTTTTTGTATCTTATAGGTTGTGCACAAGTGGCGTATCCGCCTATTGAGCAATCATGATAGCGTCTCTCTAGAGTTGTGCAACAAGCATTTTCCGTGGATTCCACATTTTGAGTTCATTCCTTGGTTGCACGACCCCATTTATCTATCCGTGCGTGCGTTCCCGTGTGCCACATATTGCTATTGGTCTACTTGTTCCACTTGCGAATTTCTAAATCTCTTTCAACATTATTGACTCTTGCTAACAATTCGCATTAATTTTTTGTGCCACTATCCTCACCAAGTGATGAGGACATCAATACAATTGTTACACCCACAGCCCCTGCTGCTATACATACTGGACCAATTACTAGAGCTCGTGCACGCCAACTAAATTACCAGGTACTTTCGTTTCTTGGTAATGATTCTAATGTTCATGAGAATATGATGCTGCCTAAATTGGATACATTTGTTTTGCTTACAAATGAAGGGCCTAGCTTGGAGAAGGATGAACATTGGAGCAAGAACAAGCATGGAGATGATGGCATGCGCAAGGGGAACAAGAACGGAGTTACAAGTGATGATTTCAGGACTTTGAAGCCACCATAATGTGTGCATGAAGCCTTGAACGAAATATACAAGATGCCACTTCATAAATTTCGTCCCGAGGCTATTTTAGGTGCTGCGTCACCTTATTATTGGGCCAGGCCCATGTAATTTCGAAATACATAAGTATAGGCTATTTTTAGAGTCCGTATGTGTGGGGAAACAAGAGATAGGGTTGATTTCGGACCCCTCCACCAAGGGCCACGAAATCCCCCCCTCTTCCTCCATATATACAGCCCTTAGGGCATCGTTTAGACTTTGGGTTTTGTTTAGATTAAAAGTTCGCCATAGCTGCAACTTCGCGTACTTCGTTTGTGTTCAACGACCAGACAAAGGCGTCACAGAACCCCACCTTGATCAATAAAGCTTTCATCTTATATTCGCAATATCCAGATTGCAATCTTAGTTTCTTGCTTGTTCTTCGTTTGCTCGCAGGAAACAGACCCTCGTGGTCAGGTTGATCGTGCTCCGGCGTGGTCAATAACCTCTCGGAGTTGGTTTAGCGATTGCTAAGGCGCGACGTCCTAGCACGTTCGTAGTCGGATCGTCAAAGTTGACTTCCACCAAAGCGAAATCCACCATCTCATCGAAAGACGGGACACCTCCGCCTCTATCAAGTGGTATCAGATTTCCAGGTTGCTCGGTGAGATTTTACAGTTTTTTGTAGTTTAGATCGAGTCTGTTCTTCATATCTACAGTCCACAAAAAAGCCACAAAAAAATTTAGGGTTAGTTCATCATATCCGAACCAATCTGAGCCTTTGCATAATCTTTTTAGGGTTTTGCTTTGTTGAATTTGCGGTTGCATCGTCGTGTCTAGTTGCTGGTCTTAGAGTCTAGTCTTTGAGTTTCGAGTTCTGGTCATAAGTTGTCACGCCGCCGCCGCACCATCATCATCGCCCCTGCCATCTATCACCACCGCTCCGAATCCGTATCCATATACCACCACCAATCCGTGTCCATATACCACCACCGATCCATATCCATATACTACCACCGCTACCACCACCGCTGCCATATACCACCACCATATATCCACCACCAATCCGAGTTCCTTGCTTATTAGGGTTGTTTTCGAGATCCATCTAGATTCCGATTCGTGTTTCCTTGCCGGAGTAGGTTTCGGAAAAAAAAAATTCTGGCTACGTTCCGTTTAGGCCCAAAATTTTTCGAAAACGCATTTTTCGAAAAAATTTCTGGCTATCCTATTTTTAGGTGTTTCTGAGTGCTTTGAGACAGGTGCCATTATAGGAAGTTTTTTTTGACCCGTTTCCAGTTTTTGAGTCCGGGCAGTCGAAAAAAAAAAATTGGTCGAAAAATTTCGTGCCCATCCTGTCAGTTTGAGCTAGGAAGAGTTTTGAGAAACTCGCCATTATAGTGATTTTTCGCAAAAAAAAAAGCAGCGCAAAAAAAAGAGCGCAAAAAAAAAGAGCGAAAAAAAAATTCAGAGTGTGCTTTTCCCTTGTTTACGTGCCGCGCCGTGATTTTGTTGGTGTTCTAGGCTCGCGTCTCTAGCACAGTCTAGCCTAGGACCAGCACAGTACCGTCGTTGAGCGTTTATTCAACTTTGCATGTCTGAATTGATTATTGCTGACCCTTTTTGCTACCATAGTATAAGCCTTCCCAGCTCCACATACATCTACGTCGTGCGTTTGACTCTCCCTGGTAATCGCTCTATCCAAGCTTTGAGAGTTTTGACTACAACGGTTGCCGATCACCGCCTGTTGCTGGGTAAGAACTGGTAAGAATTTGAGTTTTGCTTGACGGATTTGTGACACCCACCACCACCACTTGTTCGTAGTCTGTAGGATCATATTCTTGTGTGTTTCTATTGCTGCTAACCATGCCAGGATCACAAGCCGACGAGATTGACTGGGAGAATTTATAGAACAAGGAGCTTCATGATAAGTTTCAGCAAATGATGACTGAACAGGTGCAAGATGTGCTGAACAATTTTGAAGAGGCCATGGAGAAGATCACTGGCCTTGAGAAGACGTTCGAAACAAAGCTCGATAACAGATTTAATGAATTGCTCGCGCGTCTTCCACCACCACCACCCGCTGCACCTAACGCACCTCTCCAACAACAACAACAACGACTACCTCCACGTCGCGAAATAGACCTTCGCCGAGCGAGCCGTGTTCCTCTTGCGTTTGGCCAAACTGTTGGTGCTGCTGTTGATACTTCTGTGGCTCCTGCTACTGCTGTTACTGGTACCCAGGAGGATGATGCGTATGCGGGCGATTATGAGGATGAGGTTGATCAAAATTAGATCTACGAGCAGCCACCAGCACCACCAGCAGCAGGTCGACTTCAGGTATATATTCGTAATGGTAGGCCTGCACCACCACCTCAGGTACGAGATGATGTCCATATTCCTAAATTGAAATTGAATATTCCACCATTTGAGGGTAGATATGTTCCTGATATATATCTTACTTGGGAGTTAGAAACTGAACAATGATTTACATGTTTACAATATCCTGAGGAGAGACGAGTTGCTGCTGCTGTTTGTGCTTTCACTAGTTTTGCATGTGTATGGTGGTCTGAACATTGTAGATTGTATCCTATTCCAACTACTTGGGCTGCTTTGAAAACTGCTATGCGTACGCGTTGGGTTCCACCATATTATCAACGTGAATTGCTTCAAAAATTACAGCGCTTAAGACAAGGAAAAAATTCTGTAGAAGAATATTATCAGGAATTACAAACTGGCATGATTAGATGTGGTATTGTTGAGGAGAATGAAGCTATGCTTGCACGTTTTCTGGGTGGATTAAATAGAGAGATTCAGACCATTCTAGACTATAAGGAGTATACTAATATCACTCGTTTATTCCATTTTGCTTGTAAAGCTGAACGTGAAGTGCAGGATCGACAAGCATTGGGGCGAACTAACTTTTCTGCAGGCCGACCTTCATCATGGACACCACGTGCATCTTCTACTTCAACTGCACCAGCACCTCCATCCGGTGCCACCTCCAGCCGTGATACAAGAAAACAGGCACAACCACCATTATCTGCCAAGAGCGCACCTGCGGGGCCTGCACAGCGTTCTTCTTCTTCCATGGCATCAACAGGGCACACAAGTGATATTATTTGTCGTCGTTGTAAGGGAGGAGGTCATTATGCGAGGGAATGCAAATATCCGCGTGTGATGATTGCTACCGCGGATGGTGGATATGAGTCCGCTAGTGACTATGATGAGGAGACATTGGCTCTTATTACACGTGAAGAACATGGTGGAGATGATTCTGATCATGAGACGCAATACATGGCTCCTGAAGATGCTGACAGGTATGAATGTTTAGTTGCTCAACGTTCCGCTAGTGACTATGTCTGCATACTTTTCTGAAAAATTGAGTGGGCCTAGTCTGAATTATTCTACTTATGATAAAGAATTATATGCTCTTGTTCGGACTTTAGAAACATGGCAACATTATTTATGGCCCAAAGAATTTGTTATACATTCTGATCATGAATCTTTGAAACATATTAAAAGTCAAGCTAAACTGAATCGTAGACATGCTAAATGGGTTGAATTCATTGAGACTTTCCCTTATGTCATTAAACACAAGAAGGGAAAAGAAAATGTTATTGCTGATGCATTGTCTCGTCGCTATACTATGCTTTCACAACTTGACTTCAAAATATTTGGTTTGGAGACCATCAAAGATCAATATGTGCATGATGCTGATTTTAAAGATGTAATGCAGAATTGTAAAGAAGGAAGAATGTGGAACAAGTTTGTCGTTAACGATGGATTTGTGTTTCGTGCTAACAAGCTATGCATTCCAGCTAGCTCCGTTCGTCTTTAGTTGTTGCAGGAAGCGCATGGAGGAGGATTAATGGGACATTTTGGCGTGAAGAAGACGGAGGACGTACTTGCTACACATTTCTTTTGGCCAAAGATGAGACGGGATGTTGAGCGTTTTATTGCTCGATGCACTACATGTCAAAAAGCTAAGTCACGACTCAATCCTCATGGTTTATATATGCCTTTGCCTGTACCTAGTGTTCCTTGGGAGGATATATCTATGGACTTTGTTTTAGGTTTACCTCGAACAAAGAAGGGGAGGGATAGCATATTTGTTGTCGTGGATAGATTCTCGAAAATGGCACACTTTATACCATGTCATAAAAGCGATGATGCTGTTAATGTTGTTGATTTGGTCTTTCGTGAAATTATTCGCTTGCATGGTGTGCCAAATACTATTGTTTCAGATCGTGATACTAAATTTCTTAGCCACTTTTGGAGATGTTTATGGTCTAAGTTGGGGACTAAACTGCTTTTTAGTACTACTTGTCACCCCCAAACTGATGGACAAACTGAAGTAGTCAATAGAACGTTGTCTACTATGCTTAGGGCTGTTTTGAAGAATAATAAGAAAATGTGGGAGGAATGCTTGCCTCATATTGAATTTGCTTATAATCGTTCATTGCATTCTACTACTAAGATGTGCCCTTTTGAAGTTGTGTATGGTTTCCTACCTCGTGCACCTATTGATTTGTTGCCTCTTCCATCTTCGGAGAAGGTTAATTTTGATGCTAAACAACGTGCTGAATTGATTTTAAAAATGCATGAGTTAACTAAGGAAAACATTGAGCATATGAATGCTAAATATAAACTTGCTGGAGATAAGGGTAGAAAACATGTTGTGTTTGCACCTGGAGATCTTGTTTGGTTACATTTGCGTAAGGATAGATTTCCTGATTTGCGCAAATCAAAGCTAATGCCACGTGCTGATGGTCCCTTTAAGGTGTTAGAGAAAATAAATGATAATGCATATAAACTTGAGTTCCCTGCAGATTTTGGGGTTAGTCCCACTTTTAACATTGCAGATTTGAAGCATTATGTGGGTGAGGAAGATGAACTTCCGTCGAGGACGACTTCATTTCAAGAAGGGGAGGATGATGAGGACATCAATACAATTGTTACACCCACAGCCCCTGCTGCTATACATACTGGACCAATTACTAGAGCTCGTGCACGCCAACTAAATTACCAGGTACTTTCGTTTCTTGGTAATGATTCTAATGTTCATGAGAATATGATGCTGCCTAAATTGGATACATTTGTTTTGCTTACAAATGAAGGGCCTAGCTTGGAGAAGGATGAACATTGGAGCAAGAACAAGCATGGAGATGATGGCATGCGCAAGGGGAACAAGAACGGAGTTACAAGTGATGATTTCAGGACTTTGAAGCCACCATAATGTGTGCATGAAGCCTTGGACGAAATATACAAGATGCCACTTCATAAATTTCGTCCCAAGGCTATTTTAGGTGCTGCGTCACCTTATTATTGGGCCAGGCCCATGTAATTTCGAAATACATAAGTATAGGCTATTTTTAGAGTCCGTATGTGTGGGGAAACAAGAGATAGGGTTGATTTCGGACCCCTCCACCAAGGGCCACGAAATTCCCCCCTCTTCCTCCATATATACAGCCCTTAGGGCATCGTTTAGACTTTGGGTTTTGTTTAGATTAAAAGTTCGCCATAGCTGCAACTTCGCGTACTTCGTTTGTGTTCAACGACCAGACAAAGGCGTCACAGAACCCCACCTTGATCAATAAACTTTCATCTTATATTCGCAATATCCAGATTGCAATCTTAGTTTCTTGCTTGTTCTTCGTTTGCTCGCAGGAAACAGACCCTCGTGGTCAGGTTGATCGTGCTCCGGCGTGGTCAATAACCTCTCGGAGTTGGTTTAGCGATTGCTAAGGCGCGACGTCCTCGCACGTTCGTAGTCGGATCGTCAAAGTCGACTTCCACCAAAGCGAAATCCACCATCTCATCGAAAGACGGGACACCTTTGCCTCTATCACTATTTTGATGATATACTGATTTATAGCAGATCTTTGGAAGAACACTTGGAACATTTACGTGCTGTTTTTATTGCTCTACGTGATGCACGTTTGTTTGGTAACCTTGGGAAGTGCACCTTTTGCACCGACCGAGTATCTTTTCTTGGCTATGTTGTTACTCCACAGGGAATTGAAGTTGACAAAGCCAAGATTGAAGCTATTGAGAGTTGGCCGCAGCCCAAAACGGTCACACAAGTGAGGAGTTTTCTTGGCCTCGCTGGATTCTATAGGCGTTTTGTGAGAGATTTCAGCACCATTGCTGCACCTCTCAACGAGCTTACAAAGAAGGATGTGCCTTTTGTTTGGGGTACCGCACAGGAAGAAGCCTTCACGGTATTGAAAGATAAGTTGACACATGCTCCTTTACTCCAACTTCCTGATTTTAATAAGACTTTTGAGCTTGAATGTGATGCTAGTGGAATTGGATTAGGAGGTGTGTTATTACAATATGGCAAACCTGTTGCATACTTTTCTGAAAAATTGAGTGGGCCTAGTCTGAATTATTCTACTTATGATAAAGAATTATATGCTCTTGTTCGGACTTTAGAAACATGGCAACATTATTTATGGCCCAAAGAATTTGTTATACATTCTGATCATGAATCTTTGAAACATATTAAAAGTCAAGCTAAACTGAATCGTAGACATGCTAAATGGGTTGAATTCATTGAGACTTTCCCTTATGTCATTAAACACAAGAAGGGAAAAGAAAATGTTATTGCTGATGCATTGTCTCGTTGCTATACTATGCTTTCACAACTTGACTTCAAAATATTTGGTTTGGAGACCATCAAAGATCAATATGTGCATGATGCTGATTTTAAAGATGTAATGCAAAATTGTAAAGAAGGAAGAATGTGGAACAAGTTTGTCGTTAACGATGGATTTGTGTTTTGTGCTAACAAGCTATGCATTCCAGCTAGCCCCGTTCGTCTTTTGTTGTTGCAGGAGGCGCATGGAGGAGGATTAATGGGACACTTTGGCGTGAAGAAGACGGAGGACGTACTTGCTACACATTTCTTTTGGCCAAAGATGAGACGGGATGTTGAGCGTTTTATTGCTCGATGCACTACATGTCAAAAAGCTAAGTCACGACTCAATCCTCATGGTTTATATATGCCTTTGCCTGTACCTAGTGTTCCTTGGGAGGATATATCTATGGACTTTGTTTTAGGTTTACCTCGAACAAAGAAGGGGAGGGATAGCATATTTGTTGTCGTGGATAGATTCTCGAAAATGGCACACTTTATACCATGTCATAAAAGCGATGATGCTGTTAATGTTGCTGATTTGTTCTTTCGTGAAATTATTCGCTTGCATGGTGTGCCAAATACTATTGTTTCAGATCGTTATACTAAATTTCTTAGCCACTTTTGGAGATGTTTATGGGCTAAGTTGGGGACTAAACTGCTTTTTAGTACTACTTGTCACCCCCAAACTGATGGACAAACTAAAGTAGTCAATAGAACGTTGTCTAGTATGCTTAGGGCTGTTTTGAAGAATAATAAGAAAATGTGGGAGGAATGCTTGCCTCATATTGAATTTGCTTATAATCGTTCATTGCATTCTACTACTAAGATGTGCCCTTTTGAAGTTGTGTATGGTTTCCTACCTCGTGCACCTATTGATTTGTTGCCTCTTCCATCTTCGGAGAAGGTTAATTTTGATGCTAAACAACGTGCTGAATTGATTTTAAAAATGCATGAGTTAACTAAGGAAAACATTGAGCGTATGAATGCCAAATATAAACTTGCTGGAGATAAGGGTAGAAAACATGTTGTGTTTGCACCTGGAGATCTTGTTTGGTTACATTTGCGTAAGGATAGATTTCCTGATTTGCGCAAATCAAAGTTAATGCCACGTGCTGATGGTCCCTTTAAGGTGTTAGAGAAAATAAATGATAATGCATATAAACTTGAGCTGCCTGCAGATTTTGGGGTTAGTCCCACTTTTAACATTGCAGATTTGAAGCCTTATTTGGGTGAGGAAGATGAACTTCCGTCAAGGACGACTTCATTTCAAGAAGGGGAGGATGATGAGGACATCAATACAATTGTTACACCCACAGCCCCTGCTGCTATACATACTAGACCACTTACTAGAGCTCATGCACGCCAACTAAATTACCAGGTACTTTCGTTTCTTGGTAATGATTCTAATGTTCATGAGAATATGATGCTGCCTAAATTGGATACATTTGTTTTGCTTACAAATGAAGGGCCTAGCTTGGAGAAGGATGAACATTGGAACAAGAACGGAGTTACAAGTGATGATTTCAGGACTTTGAAGCCACCATAATGTGTGCATGAAGCCTTGGACGAAATATACAAGATGCCACTTCATAAATTTCGTCCCGAGGCTATTTTAGGTGCTGCGTCACCTTATTATTGGGCCAGGCCCATGTAATTTCGAAATACATAAGTATAGGCTATTTTTAGAGTCCGTATGTGTGGGGAAACAAGAGATAGGGTTGATTTCGGACCCCTCCACCAAGGGCCACGAAATCCCCCCCTCTTCCTCCATATATACAGCCCTTAGGGCATCGTTTAGACTTTGGGTTTTGTTTAGATTAAAAGTTCGCCATAGCTGCAACTTCGCGTACTTCGTTTGTGTTCAACGACCAGACAAAGGCGTCACAGAACCCCACCTTGATCAATAAAGCTTTCATCTTATATTCACAATATCCAGATTGCAATCTTAGTTTCTTGCTTGTTCTTCGTTTGCTCGCAGGAAACAGACCCTCGTGGTCAGGTTGATCGTGCTCCGGCGTGGTCAATAACCTCTCGGAGTTGGTTTAGCGATTGCTAAGGCGCGACGTCCTAGCACGTTCGTAGTCGGATCGTCAAAGTTGACTTCCACCAAAGCGAAATCCACCATCTCATCGAAAGACGGGACACCTCCGCCTCTATCACCAAGCTACTCCATAAGCTTTAGTTTGTAGGTGTGAGTAAACAAGTCTGGTACCAATTCCACTATTCTTTCATCTCACATTGAGTGAAACGGGATACATCCTCAACTTTGGGAAATGGTAACTTTGTATTGTTTATCTCATTTCCTACTCACCTCTACTCGAGTCTTGTGATGGATAGGCAAGGCATTTCACCTTTGGTTTACAACAACAACGACGAGTTCGATGCCACGAACAACTCCAACGACGCCAAGATGCAAGCTCAAATGGAGGATATCAAAGTCCTCATCAAGTCCTACAAGCGGTCTTCCTCATCTTCGAGAAGACGCTCAAGAGCACATGTCTCCGAGCTACCATCTCTAGCAAAATCAAATCGACATCGACACCATCACCAACAAGGACGTGAAGGTCAAGAGCTCAATACCAACAATTGCTCAATGACTTCACCATCTCCCTTGGCATCTTCGCCAAGCGACTTCAAGGCATCTTCGCCTTCGGATATACGACATCTTCGCGAACAAGCACCTCAAGACTATGCTCAAGAGAAGCTCCCCAAGCTCAAGTCGGTGACTTCCACGAGCTACTACGACCTCGACACCGACCATGAGATTCCTTTCTATGGGACTCTAGAACCTGAGGAGTATCTCGAGTGGGAGCGTTTGATGGACGACTACCTCAAGCTACATCAAGTTCCTCTTGAAGATCAAGTGAAGTGCGCCACAAGGAACTTCCACGACTACGCGTCCATATGGTGGCTTCATGCACCTTCGGAGACCTACGACATGAGTTGGCCCAAGACGAAGAGAGCTTTGCGGCGAGAGTTCGTGCCTCCAACCTACACGGAACAACTTAAACGCCAATTGGAGAACACCATCCAAGAATCCAAGTCCATCGACGATTACTTCAAGGAGATGAAGATTGCCTTGCGACGAGCCGGCGTGGATGACCCCATTTTGATGAAGTTCCACTTCATGATGGGATTGCACAACGACATCTCCAAGACGTTCTTCCTCGAGAACTACAAGTCCCTTGACGACAACTACATTGGTGCTCTCAAGGCAGAACAAGAACTCATGAAGGCCAAAGCTTCTCCACCCCAAACTCATTTCGCGACGACCAAGCTCCATGAGAACGAGCATGAGGCTAGTACCACCATGATGTCCAAGCCCGACGAGCTCCAAGACGATACTCCCAAGTTCGACTTCACCGCCATCCCTCTTTCTGGCATTGATGATGCCGAGTCTACTTCAACTCTTTTTTAAGATGGTGCGGCGACAAGTACAACTACGGAGACCCTCAAGGACCAAGCTTTGGAGGCGAGCGACAAGGTGGCGAGCAAGGATGATGCTTCCATTTTAGGAGGCGAGAGTGATGATGTGCCATCTTCGGCCTTCATCCACGGCGACAACAACGAGATGGTTGAGCATGGGATTTTCCCTTTGACCACGGCGACGTATGATGACTTGAGTGACTTTCGCCACCATATTGAGAGTGAGAGTGACTTCATCACTAGCCCCATATATGATGTGTTGCCACAATTCCCATGTGAGGAGAGCCACACCCCCAACCACTTGAGTGAGATGAGTGACTCCACCATACGTGAGATTGAGTGCACCTACCTTGAGGGAGTGAGTGAACCACCACAGAGAGAGTGAGATAGTTGGTAGGTCATGTGAGGCCACTTTCAACACTAACAACTTGACCTCTTCTCTATTGTGTCTTCTCATTTGGTGCTAGGTCCCATCTATGATGACGCGCCGATTCGTGATGACTTCGTCCTCCCTTTGGACAAGACGATGGCCATGGTGGAATATGATGCACCCCCACATGGTTCCATCAAGATGAAGATGACCACCATTGTCTTTCCCACCTCACCTACACCACTTGAGTGGAATGAAAACGGTAACATAGGTGATGGTGACGCTCTAGTCCCACTAGTGGACATTCTTGACATTGATTGCTTGCATGATGTTGATCAACCTATTACCATGCTTCATGCTAGTGCGACTTCCCCATGTGATGCTTTACCCATTTATGATGAGTATGATGATTGCCCTGTGGAGTCTATTAGTTGCGATGCCATGTTACATAGGATTTCCTGTGATCATTCTTTAGGTCACATCATGTTTGACAATCCGCTTGACTTGTCATATGCTATGCATGAGATCCATCATATGTCATATTTGCAATCTCATCATAGTGACTATGCATATGCCATTAAAATGAACCCAATTTGCACATATGGCATAGATGACAAGCCCATGGTTATTGGCATTTGTTTTTCTTGTGATGATATTGATATGCTCCATTTGCATCATTTATCTCATATGCCATGCCATGACCACCTAGCATCGAATATGCATTGTTTTGTATGTTGTCCATTTTCTCCATATGATGTTTCCAATATTGCTCATGAGGAGACCCCCATAGTTTCCCCATACATGTTAGTAGATTTTGATTCGTCCCATTCATTGCATGATCCCAATACTTGTGTGCACAATATGCTCCCCATGAATAAAAATGCTATTATTGTGCCATACACTTGCTATACTTGTATGCTCAATTTGCGTCCCCATCTTGTTATACATAACATCTATTCTTTCATGATGGATGACATGTTCTTATACCATGCATCAAATTTCTTTGAGCAATGCTTACCTTGTGCTAACTCTCATGTGCACATACACATCATGATGGATGATGTGTACATTTACCACACACACAATTTCTTTCGTTTGTGTTTCTTTTGTGTAGGTACCCATGAATACTTGTCAACCTCGCAATCTCACGAGTTGACAAAACGAGCTCTAGAGAGCAACGATGACTTGGGATCCCATGGATTGTATTTCCCACCGCTCTCTTCGCGCAAAGACTTCGCGCATTTCTTCTACATGGCCCTCACTTGGCTATGGGTTATTGTCCATTACATATTATATGCCCATCTTGCCATGTTCACTTTGCATGATATGTTCATTCCTATACCATTGACATGCATTTGTGACCCATGCTTTGCATTACACATGATGATTGATTCTACTACTTGTATGTGTATTTGCAAGCTTGGTGGAAATATTGCTTGCTATTGCCATGTTTGCTTTGTACCCTGTGCCTATGATGATACTACGATCTTGCTTTGTGTTTGTGCTTGCGATATGTCATGCGCATTGCCTATGCCTATTATTTGCTCACATGACATGATTGCCATGATTTCCTCTAGTATGTTGCATCTTCGCACTACTAGCTTGCACGACTTGATTCCTACGATTGCTTATGTTGCATCACCCATGATTCATACTTGCTCATTCCATGCGGTTGATGACAACCATTTACATGCTTTGCACATGATTGTTATTGCATCTTGTCATATATCTCCATGTGTTGCCACTCTCATGTTAGACGATTTTCCATATATTGAGTGCAACAATGATTCTACTCTTGCTCATGAGATTGCACCCATAGCATTCTCACATATATTTGGAGATTTTGACATATTTCTTGTGAAGCATGCTTGTCTTACCTCTTTGCACCATATACCTAGTGCCATGAATATTGCCATTGTTGCATCATATTATTCATGCACTTGTGCTTCTAATGGTTATGTGCAAGAGAAGAGAACCATCATGATGGATGATGTGTTTATCTACCATGTGCATACGTTCTTTCTTTTGTTGTGTGCATGTGTAGGATACTTGGACTTCGTGTCAACTTCCACTTCACATGAGTTGACCATTCGAGCTCTTCAGAGCGAACCACCTCCTACCACGACGATTCTACATCACACTTGCTTGTACTTCGGCATTGTGAAGAATGCACAAGGACACGCCTTCAAGGTGACATCTTTCTTGAGCATGGATATGACGGATCATACTACTTGTGTTGCTTGCACCATGAGACTTATTGTTCATCTTGGACCACTTAATTGCACATTTGTTAGAGATCTTACTTCGACTTGTCATCTTCACCATTCCATGCATCATGATATATATGCCTTGTGTGTTGCATCCAACTCTTGGATTACTTGCTCCTCTCATATGTTTGGTTGCAACAATGTCATCACTTCACATATGCCATGTCCCATTGATTGCTACATGCTTGACTTGAATGCCTCACACATGATGAACAATTACTCTTTCCATTGTGTTGAGTGCCACACGATATTCACTACACCCCATGCACATTATGCTTGGATTGTCTTGCACTTGATCCATGTGTTTAGACACTTCATTTTATTTGGTGTTGTGAATGCTGCATATGCCTACCATAGACCTTTCATTGAGCAATTTGTGAATGCTTGCTATGACTTTGAGGTAGATGCTTATTCTCTTGTTATACATATTTGCATCTCTACCTCAAAATTGCATGCTTGTCCCCATGATATCTTTTCTTGTGCCCGATTGATATGCTTACATGCCATATCACAATCCTTTGTCACAACATATGCTTTGCATGATGACGACACTTGTTTGGTGACTCACCTCTTGAATGCTTGGTTTTGCACTAATGCTAACCACATTTGTTTTTCCAAGTGTTTGTTGTCCTTACTCCTTTTGAAGGAATCACAAGATGGTGCGACATTGGAGAGTGCCCATTTCGAGCTTCAAGATGACAAGTACTTGTTGAACATCCACTTCTACACGGCGAAGCCATCTCTTTCCCATGGTGATTTGATTTTCGATCCGAGGTCGGATCTTTCCCAAGGGAGGGGAGATGATGCGGAGCATCCTATGGACATCACCATGTCAAGAGTCCGTTTGGCGAGTGACACGTGCGACATCTACTTCACATACACAAAGGTGAATCATCTCCTTGACACGTGCTCACTTGACCCCTTCGAGGATGGTATACTACTTGACACTCCACTCATGTGCATGCATAGGTATTGTCGGAACACTATGGACGACGAGGAGGAGTGCAAGCGCCAAGGAACAGCTACACCATCCGCGAGGGAAGACTGGAAGCGACGACGGAAGAAGACGGAGCTGCTGACGCTACAGCGGCTGGATATCCGGGCCAAGGGCCAGACATCCGGCGCCTATGCAGCCGCCCAGGAGCTGCACCAACAGAAGGCCAAGAGCTTCAGCGCCCGGACATCCGGCGCCTCAGCAACTCCCGGACATTCGGCAACCAACCCCGGAAATCCGGCGACGCCATTCTAGAGAAGAACAGATTCGGCCCCCGCCAAGCCAGATATCCGGACAGTGCCCTGGACATCCGGCGTCTCACGAACAGCCGGACATCTGGCCCCCAGCCCGGACATCTGGCGCCTGCCTGCGCGCATGTACAGGGCCCTCGGCCCATGTATCCCCTTTCCCACTTACCCATTTGTGGATTAAACTATATATATTACTCCCCCTCCTCCTAGTTAGGGTTAGCAAAGTAGTAGCTCATTAGAGATTGAGCTTTGCTCATCCATTATGGATCTACTCCATGAGAGAGACCGCGGCCCCTCTTCGGAGAAGATCCACCTTGGATTCAAGACCCCCTTGTGGGAAGATCCTTCTACGATTCAAGCCCCCATCTACTTTGGATTTGGGATGAACTCTACCATCAAGACCTCCTCATGGAGATGAACCTTACCTTGTATCTTTCCATTTGTTGTTCATGTACCTTGTGGATCTTGTGTGTTTGATTGTCTAGTGGATGTGTGATTGGACTTGTTCTTGAGTGTTTCCCCTTGTGATTTATCTCTCTTCTTCCCCGTGTTCTTCGTGTTCTTGGTTGGGATCCGCTCCTTTCGTGAAAGATCGGTCATATAGGGTTCCACTCTACATCAACAATGTTGGATAATAACCAAGCAATTGGTCTCGCGGACCGAAAGGAATCTGATGTGAGTATCGGTACACAACCAGAGGAAGAGAGAATGCAAATGCATTGGATTATAGATACAACTGACTAACTCAGAGCTCAATTGCCAAGGAATTATGATTTACAAAGCGAAGGATCAAAAGCGGACGTTCTGATCAACGATGGATAGGTTCAATAGACTTAGGGGCACAATCGACAACAGTTGATTGGCGAGAATCCAGCTCATGTTTAAAATGACGTCTGAGCAGGAAGATAATTAAAAAGGATCAACCGATGATTGCATGCATTCACACCCATGTTGAATCAATAGGATCAAAATGACGGTGTCAAAGGAGACTAATGAATGTTGCTAGACATATGGGAAGCATCCATAATGCAAGCAGACAAGTATTTGCAGAGCAATAAAGCTGCTAAGGATTTTCGGAGGATCGAATAGCATTTCGAAGACTTCTGTGAAACACCTGAACAACTAGGGATGAGAGGATACTCGATAAGTGCGAGGAATTATCTGTAGGGTTATTCATGTGGCAAAGAACTGCAATGCAGTAGGCACAAAGTATTCTTGAAACAGTAGAGAGAATTTTAAGGTATCTTATAATAACAAGATCAACGAGGAATGATTGTATGAATGGCAAGTGTACGTGGTTATCCATAAAGGTTTATCGATGGATGGGAACTACAAAAGCGATGACACAAAGTCTCGAGAAAACATGGTAGAGTATCCTCAGAATCTTCTGGTGCAGCAGATGATCATCGGTAATAAAGTGCTCTCCGGGTGAAAGTGATCACGAGATCTGATGTAGGGTAGAAGCCTAATCGCCCGATCTTTCACGAAAGGAGCGGATCCCGCGAATAACACGAGGAACATGAGGGGAAAGTGGGGGAAACACAAGGGGAAACACGGGAGGAAACACTAAACCAACAAGAAATAGTCACACATATGCTAGATCCTCGAGTACATGGAACGATACACAATACACGATCAACTAGGGACGATACACGGTAACCGGTCTTCTCCGTGAGGAGGTCTTGAATCCACGGGGGGATCTTCCCTTTGAAAGGGGCTTGAATCCAAAGGGATATTCTCTGAAGAGGCCGCGGTCTCTCGCAAGGAGGAGATCCGATATGGATGAGCGTAGCTCTATCTCTCAGATGAGCAATCACGATGCTAACCGTAGAAAGTTGGGCGAGGGGGAGTATATATAGTCTAGGGGGAGAAGGGATACACGGGCCTCGGCCCTTCACTGTGCGCGGATAGGGGAGGCCGGACGTCCGGGCCGGTCGGGCCGGATGTCCGGGATTTCAGACGATGCCGGATGTCCGGGCTGGGGAGGCCGGATGTCCGGGCTGGAGTGGTGGCATTTGTTGCTCTCGGGTTCTGAGGGGCCGAATTTCCGGGCTGGTGGCCGGATGTCCGGGCTGTCGGGGCCGGATGTCCGGGGCCTGTATCTTCTGGCGGTTGTGCTGCTGTAGTGGATGACACTCCAGGGGTCGGATGTCCGGGGTCATGGCCGGATGTCTGGGGCCTGGGAGATGTTCTTGGCTCCTTCCGTTGGTTCTCCTCATCCGTGGACTTGGGGACTTGTACATTCATGCGCATCTTCGGGAGGGTCCTCTTGGTGCCTAATCATGCATAACACCTCGAACTTAGGTAGTAGCCATGTCTCATGCATAGAAAGTGGAAGTTCGAAGAGGAGTGAGTTCACCTTATCTTCGATAGCCTTAGCTCGGGCTAGTGTCATTGGTCCAAGTGCTGTCGTTGGAGGTGTAGGTGCATCCATGGGAATGATCTTGGGATGCTCTGCATCATCTCCCCTCCCTTGGGGAAGATCCGTCCTTGGATCGAAATCCTCATCACCATGGTAGGGCGAGAGATCTCTGATGTTGAAGATGTCGCTTATGGAGTACTTGTTATGAGGGATGTCGATCTTGTATGCGTTGTTGTTGTAGCGTGCAAGCACCTTGAATGGTCCATCTGCGCGTGGTCGAAGTTTGGACTTGCGTTCTTGGGGAAAGCGGTCCTTGCGAAGGTGTAGCCACACGAGGTCTCCAATGTTGAATATCACAGGGTGCTTGTTGATGTTGAGCTTAGTCGCAAGGTGTTGTACTTGGCGCTCGATTGTGTTTCTTGTATCTTCATGCACTTTCTTGAGATGGGTCGCTCGTGCGCTTGCGTCCAAATTGATGCGCTCTTGGAGTGGTAGGGGGAGAATATCCAATGGTGACAAAGGGTTGAATCCGTAGACGACCTCGAAGGGGGACTTGCCGGTTGTTGAGTGTCTTGCTCGGTTGTAGGCGAACTCGGCGATAGGTAGGCACTCCTCCCACTCCTTGATGTTCTTCTTGATGAGTACTCGAAGTAGAGCGGAGAGTGTGCGGTTTGTCACCTCCGTTTGGCCGTCGGTTTGAGGATGGTAAGCCGTGGAGAAGAGTAGCTTGATTCCGAGCTTGGCGCATAGGGTCTTCCAAAAGTATCTAAGGAACTTGACGTCGCGGTCCGAGATGATAGTCTTTGGGACTCCATGTAGACGCAATATTTCCCTACAAAAGAGAGTAGCAACATGTGAAGCATAATCTATCTCGTTGCAAGGAATAAAATGTGCCATTTTTGAGAAACGGTCCACAACGACAAATATTGAATCTTTCCCATTTTGAGTCCTAGGAAAACCAAGTACAAAGTCCATGCTAATGTCTTCCCATGGTTGGTATGGAATTGGTAGAGGCATATAGAGGCCATGAGATTGAGCTTTGGAGTTAGTTTTGCGACATGTAGAGCATCGGTTGGTTAAGTGATTGACGTCCCGAAACATCTTGGGCCAAAAGTAGTTCTTCGAGAGCGTGGCGAACATCTTGTCGCGTCCGAAATGTCCCATTAAGCCTCCTCCATGAGATTCCTGCAAAAGCAACAAACGAAGAGAAGACTCGGGGATGCAAAGCTTGTTAGCTCTCATAAGATATCCATATTTGATGTAATAGCATTCCCGAGATGTATGCGACAAACACTTGGCATAAGGAGGAGCAAAAGTTGCATCATGCGCATACAAGTCTTTGATATGCTCGAAGCCAATGACATCTAACTCAACTTGTGTAACAAGCATGCATATGCAGGAAAGAGCATCCGCTACAATGTTTTCCTTACCTTTGATGTATTTGATGACATAGGGAAAATACTCAATAAATTCACTCCATTTAGCATGACGCTTGTTCAACTTGGTTTGACCCTTAAGATACTTGAGAGTCTCATGATCGGTATGAATGATGAACTCATGGGGACGAAGGTAATGTTCCCATTCATGCAAAACGCGGACTAAAGCATATAGCTCTTTGTCATAGATGGGGTAATTGAGTTGTGCTCCGGAAAGTTTCTCACCAAAGTAAGCTATGGGGCGCTTCTCTTGCGTTAACACACCTCCTATGCCATTACCACTAGCATCGCAATGAATCTCAAAAGGCTTGTCGAAGTTGGGTAAAAAGCAAGCACAGGAGCATGAGTAAGCAAATTATTAAGCTCATTGAATGCGGTATCTTGGGATGGTCCCCAAACAAAAGGGCATTCTTCTTGCTCAAAGCATCTAAAGGAGATGCAATGGTGCTAAAATCCTTCACAAATCGACAATAGAAACCCGCAAGGCCAAGAAAACTACGCACTTGAAGCAAGTTGGTTGGTTGAGGTCAAGTCTTAATAGCATTGATCTTGGACTCATCAACATGAACACCCTTAGAGGAAACAACAAAACCCAAGAAAACGAGCTTATCAACACCAAAAAGGCATTTCTCCATATTAGCATAGAGGCGCTCTTTTCTAAGAGTTTGTGAAACAGTGCGGACATGGGTGACATGCTCTTTGATAGATTTGCTAAACACAAGAATGTCATCGAAGTAAACCACAAGAAATATACCAATGTAAGGGCGAAAGACATGATCCATAAGGTGCATAAAAGTTCCCGGTGCCTCCGAGAGACCCATAGGCATGACTAACCACTCATACAAACCAAACTTGGTTTTGAAGGCGGTTTTCCATTCATCACCCTCTTGTATGCGGATTTGATAGTAACCACTCTTAAGATGAATTTTGGAAAAGATAGTGGCACCGCTAAGCTCATCAAGCATATCGTCTAGGCGTGGAATGGGATACCTATATCGAACAGTGATAGCATTGATAGGTCTACAATCGGAGCACATGCGAAAGCAACCGTCACGTTTTGGCACAAGAAAGACCGGAACGGCACAAGGGCTCAAACTTTCATGCACATGTCCATGGTCTATGAGATGCTTTACTTGCCTTTGTATTTCTTTGGTTTCTTCGGGGTTGACGCGGTATGGAGCTTTGTTCGGAAGAGGTTCTCCGGGGATGAGGTCAATTCAGTGCTCAATGCCTCGTAGAGGAGGTAGACCCGGAGGTAGCTCATCGGGGAAAACATCTTGAAATTCCTGCAAAAGGGAAAACAAGACTAAAGGTAGAGTGTGAGAGGTGTTAGTTGTTGGTGCGTTGTCCTTGCACAAGAGGACACATTTTATCACACTAGATGGGTTCTCAGACACTTCTCTTATCTCACGTTTGGTGGCAAATAGAACTAGGTTCTTCTTTTCGCTCATCGTGGAGGCACTCAATTTGGGCTTGTGGCGCTCACTCTCTTTTTGGTGGCTCACTCTCTCACTATGATCTCCACGATGGGTTGCTTGCTTGTCGGCGATCACTTGACTTGGCGATATTGGACGGAGAACGTACTCCTTGCCCTTCATCTTGAAGATGTAGTGGTTCGTTCGGCCGTTGTGGATGACTCCTCTATCGAATTGCCATGGGCGTACAAGGAGAAGATGGCAAACGATCATTGGAACGACGTCACACTCCAAGGTGTCTTTGTAGGCGCCAATTTTGAAGGAGACTTGTACTCGGTGCTCGACTTGGATGGCGCCGGAGTCGCTAAGCCATTGCACTTTGTATGGATGTGGATGCTTCGTCTTGGGCAATTGGAGCTTGAGCAAAGTTCTTCACTTGTGAGATTATGACAACTTCCTCCATCGATGATGACCTTGACAGATCGTCCATTGATGTCGGCCTTTGTATGAAAGATATGGCATCTTTGGTCTTCTTCTAGATGATGTTGGAGAGTCAAAACCTTGGAGACAACAAGGGCGGGACTTGAAACTTCATCGCAAAAGACTTGTTCCTCTTCATCTTTCACTTGTCGGTGCATGGTGACTTGCTCGATGGCGTCCATTTCTTCTTCACTCATTGAGTCGTAAGTGTCGTCGTCGTCATTGAGGATCATGGTCCACTTGTTGGTGCACTCGTAGGACTTGTGGCCTCGGCCTCCGCCGGTGAAACACTTGAAGGAACTCATCTTGACGGTCTCATCGGTTGGAGTTGATGATGATGAAGCTCTCGGCTTGAAGTTGCTCGTAGTAGGATGGCTTGTAGTTGACGAAGCTTTCTTGGAAGTCGACTTGTCGATGTTGGTAGTAGAAGGCTTTGTAGCTGGTGTTGGAGTCGTTGAAGCTTGGTTGTTGTAGAAGCCGTAGGACTTGGATGAAAACTTGGCATACTTGAAATCATCTTGAACTTGGCATTCGGCTTTGGTAGCTTGGTGCACTAGCTCGATGAGGTTCGAGTATGGTTGGAAGTCGGCGATCTTCTTGATAGGATGGTTGAGTCCATTCAAGAAACGTGCCATTGTTTGCTCATCATCTTCCATGACATTGACTCGTATCAATGCAATCTCCATCTCCTTGTAGTACTCTTCAAAGCTCTTGGTTCCTTGCTTGAGTTGTGATAGAGGCAAAGGTGTCCCGTCTTTCGATGAGATGATGGATATCGCTTTGGTGGAAGTCGACTTTGACGATCCGACTACGAACGTGCGAGGACGTCGCGCCTTAGCAATCGCTAAACCAACTCCGAGAGGTTATTGACCACGCCGGAGCACGATCAACCTGACCACGAGGGTCTGTTTCCTGCGAGCAAACGAAGAACAAGCAAGAAACTGAGATTGCAATCTGGATATTGCGAATATAAGATGAAAGCTTTATTGATCAAGGTGGGGTTCTGTGACGCCTTTGTCTGGTCGTTGAACACAAACGAAGTACGCGAAGTTGCAGCTATGGCGAACTTTTAATCTAAACAAAACCCAAAGTCTAAACGATGCCCTAAGGGCTGTATATATGGAGGAAGAGGGGGGGAATTTCGTGGCCCTTGGTGGAGGGGTCCGAAATCAACCCTATCTCTTGTTTCCCCACACATACGGACTCTAAAAATAGCCTATACTTATGTATTTCGAAATTACATGGGCCTGGCCCAATAATAAGGTGACGCAACACCTAAAATAGCCTCGGGACGAAATTTGTGAAGTGGCATCTTGTATATTTCGTCCAAGGCTTCATGCACCCATTATGGTGGCTTCAAAGTCCTGAAATCATCACTTGTAACTCCGTTCTTGTTCCCCTTGCGCATGCCATCATCTCTGATAGAGGCAAAGGTGTCCCGTCTTTCGATGAGATGATGGATATCGCTTTGTTGGAAGTCGACTTTGACGATCCGACTACGAACGTGCGAGGACGTCGCGCCTTAGCAATCGCTAAACCAACTCCGAGAGGTTATTGTCCACGCCGGAGCACGATCAACCTGACCACGAGGGTCTGTTTCCTGCGAGCAAACGAAGAACAAGCAAGAAACTGAGATTGCAATCTGGATATTGCGAATATAAGATGAAAGCTTTATTGATCAAGGTGGGGTTCTGTGACGCCTTTGTCTGGTCGTTGAACACAAACGAAGTACGCGAAGTTGCAGCTATGGCGAACTTTTAATCTAAACAAAACCCAAAGTCTAAACGATGCCCTAAGGGCTGTATATATGGAGGAAAAGGGGGGGGATTTCGTGGCCCTTGGTGGAGGGGTCCGAAATCAACCCTATCTCTTGTTTCCCCACACATACGGACTCTAAAAATAGCCTATACTTATGTATTTCGAAATTACATGGGCCTGGCCCAATAATAAGGTGACGCAGCACCTAAAATAGCCTCGGGACGAAATTTATGAAGTGGCATCTTGTATATTTCGTCCAAGGCTTCATGCACACATTATGGTGGCTTCAAAGTCCTGAAATCATCACTTGTAACTCCGTTCTTGTTCCAATGTTCATCCTTCTCCAAGCTAGGCCCTTCATTTGTAAGCAAAACAAATGTATCCAATTTAGGCAGCATCATATTCTCATGAACTGATAGAGGCAAAGGTGTCCCATCTTTCAATGAGATGGTGGATTTCGCTTTGGTGGAAGTCGACTTTGACGATCCGACTACGAACGTGCGAGGACGTCGCGCCTTAGCAATCGCTAAACCAACTCCGAGAGGTTATTGACCACGCCGGGGCACGATCAACCTGACCACGAGGGTCTGTTTCCTGCGAGCAAACGAAGAACAAGCAAGAAACTAAGATTGCAATCTGGATATTGCGAATATAAGATGAAAGCTTTATTGATCAAGGTGGGGTTCTGTGACGCCTTTGTCTGGTCGTTGAACACAAACGAAGTACGCGAAGTTGCAGCTATGGCGAACTTTTAATCTAAACAAAACCCAAAGTCTAAACGATGCCCTAAGGGCTGTATATATGGAGGAAGAGGGGGGGAATTTCGTGGCCCTTGGTGGAGGGGTCCGAAATCAACCCTATCTCTTGTTTCCCCACACATACGGACTCTAAAAATAACCTATACTTATGTATTTCGAAATTACATGGGCCTGGCCCAATAATAAGGTGACGCAGCACCTAAAATAGCCTCGGGACGAAATTTATGAAGTGACATCTTGTATATTTCGTCCAAGGCTTCATGCACCCATTATGGTGGCTTCAAAGTCCTGAAATCATCACTTGTAACTCCGTTCTTGTTCCCCTTGCGCATGCCATCATCTCCATGCTTGTTCTTGCTCCAATGTTCATCCTTCTCCAAGCTAGGCCCTTCATTTGTAAGCAAAACAAATGTATCCAATTTAGGCAGCATCATATTCTCATGAACATTAGAATCATTACCAAGAAACGAAAGTACCTGGTAATTTAGTTGGCGTGCACGAGCTCTAGTAATTGGTCCAGTATGTATAGCAGCAGGGGCTGTGGGTGTAACAATTGTATTGATGTCCTCATCAGCACACAAGTGATATTATTTGTCGTCGTTGTAAGGGAGGAGGTCATTATGCGAGAGAATGCAAATCTCCGCGTGTGATGATTGCTACCGCGGATGGTGGATATGAGTCCGCTAGTGACTATGATGAGGAGACTTTGGCTCTTATTACATGTGAAGAACATGGTGGAGATGATTCTGATCATGAGACGCAATACATGGCTCCTGAAGACGCTGACAGGTATGAATGTTTAGTTGCTCAACGTGTTTTGAGTGTGCAGGTCACACAAGCTGAGCAAAATCAGAGGCACAATTTGTTCCATACCAAGGGAGTTGTGAAGGAACGTTCTGTGCGCGTCATAATAGACGGAGGGAGCTGCAACAACTTGGCTAGCATGGAGATGGTGGAGAAGCTTTCTCTCACCACAAGACCACATCCACATCCTTACTACATCCAATGGTTCAACAACAGCGGCAAGGTTAAGGTAACACGTACTGTTCGTGTGCATTTTAGTATCTCTACATATGCTGATTATGTTGATTGTGATGTGATACCTATGCAAGCATGTTCCTTATTACTTGGTAGACCATGGCAATTTGATAAAAATTCTGTACACCATGGTAGAAACAATCACTATACTCTTGTTCATAAGGATAAAAATATTACTTTGCTTCCTACGACTCCTGATTCCATTTTGAAAGATGATATTAATAGAGCTAATAAAGCACAACAGGAGAAGAATAAGAGTGAAAATCAGATTGTGGCAAAAGAATTTGAGCAACAAATGAAGCCTAATAATAAACCATCTAGTGTTGCTTCTGAAATTAAATTGAAAAGTGCATGTTTATTTGCCACCAAATCTGATATTGATGAGCTAGATTTTAGCAAATCTGTTTGCTATGCTTTTGTGTGCAAAGAGGCATTATTTTCATTCGAGGACGTGCCTTCCTCTTTGCCTCCTGCTGTCACTAACATTTTGCAGGAGTTCGCTGACGTTTTTCCACAAGACGTGCCACCGGGATTACCGCCTATTCGAGGGATTGAGCATCAGATTGACTTAATTCCCGGTGCTTCACTGCCAAACCGTGCACCATACCGTACCAATCCAGAGGAGACGAAGGAGATTATGCGTCAAGTACAAGAGCTTCTCGACAAAGGTTATATACGCGAATCCCTTAGTCCTTGTGCTGTTCCTATTATTCTAGTGCCGAAAAAGGATGGTACATCACGTATGTGTGTTGATTGCAGAGGCATTAATAATATTACTATTCGTTATCGTCATCCTATTCCTAGGCTAGATGATATGTGATAGAGGCAGAGGTGTCCCGTCTTTCGATGAGATGGTGGATTTCGCTTTGATGGAAGTCGACTTTGACGATCCGACTACGAACGTGCGAGGACGTCGCGCCTTAGCAATCGCTAAACCAACTCCGAGAGGTTATTGACCACGCCGGAGCACGATCAACCTGACCACGAGGGTCTGTTTCCTGCGAGCAAACGAAGAACAAGCAAGAAACTAAGATTGCAATCTGGATATTGCGAATATAAGATGAAAGCTTTATTGATCAAGGTGGGGTTCTGTGACGCCTTTGTCTGGTCGTTGAACACAAACGAAGTACGCGAAGTTGCAGCTATGGCGAACTTTTAATCTAAACAAAACCCAAAGTCTAAACGATGCCCTAAGGGCTGTATATATGGAGGAAGAGGGGGGAATTTCGTGGCCCTTGGTGGAGGGGTCCGAAATCAACCCTATCTCTTGTTTCCCCACACACACGGACTCTAAAAATAGCCTATACTTATGTATTTCGAAATTACATGGGCCTGGCCCAATAATAAGGTGACGCAGCACCTAAAATAGCCTCGGGACGAAATTTATGAAGTGGCATCTTGTATATTTCGTCCAAGGCTTCATGCACACATTATGGTGGCTTCAAAGTCCTGAAATCATCACTTGTAACTCCGTTCTTGTTCCCCTTGCGCATGCCATCATCTCCATGCTTGTTCTTGCTCCAATGTTCATCCTTCTCCAAGCTAGGCCCTTCATTTGTAAGCAAAACAAATGTATCCAATTTAGGCAGCATCATATTCTCATGAACATTAGAATCATTACCAAGAAACGAAAGTACCTGATAATTTAGTTGGCGTGCACGAGCTCTAGTAATTGGTCCAGTATGTATAGCAGCAGGGGCTGTGGGTGTAACAATTGTATTGATGTCCTCATCAACGTATATAACCTTTGTCGAGAAGCTCTTGTACTTGACGCATAATCTCCTTCGTCTCCTCTGGATTGGTACGGTATGGTGCACGGTTTGGCAGTGAAGCACTGGGAATTAAGTCAATCTGATGCTCAATCCCTCGAATAGGCGGTAATCCCGGTGGCACGTCTTGTGGAAAAACGTCAGCGAACTCCTGCAAAATGTTAGTGACAGCAGGAGGCAAAGAGGAAGGCACGTCCTCGAATGAAAATAATGCCTCTTTGCACACAAAAGCATAGCAAACAGATTTGCTGAAATCTAGCTCATCAATATCAGATTTGGTGGCAAATAAACATGCACTTTTCAATTTAATTTCAGAAGCAACACTAGATGGTTTATTATTAGGCTTCATTTGTTGCTCAAATTCTTTTGCCACAATCTGATTTTCACTCTTATTCTTCTCCTGTTGTGCTTTATTAGCTCTATTAATATCATCTTTCAAAATGGAATCAGGAGTCGTAGGAAGCAAAGTAATATTTTTATCCTTATGAACAAGAGTATAGTGATTGTTTCTACCATGGTGTACAGAATTTTTATCAAATTGCCATGGTCTACCAAGTAATAAGGAACATGCTTGCATAGGTACCACATCACAATCAACATAATCAGCATATGTAGAGATACTAAAATGCACACGAACAGTACGTGTTACCTTAACCTTGCCGCTGTTGTTGAACCATTGGATGTAGTAAGGATGTGGATGTGGTCTTGTGGTGAGAGAAAGCTTCTCCACCATCTCCATGCTAGCCAAGTTGTTGCAGCTCCCTCCGTCTATGATGACGCGCACAGAACGTTCCTTCACAACTCCCTTGGTATGGAACAAATTGTGCCTCTGAGTTTGCTCAGCTTGTGTGACCTGCACACTCAAAACACGTTGAGCAACTAAACATTCATACCTGTCAGCGTCTTCAGGAGCCATGTATTGCGTCTCATGATCAGAATCATCTCCACCATGTTCTTCACGTGTAATAAGAGCCAAAGTCTCCTCATCATAGTCACTAGCGGACTCATATCCACCATCCGCGGTAGCAATCATCACACGCGGAGATTTGCATTCTCTCGCATAATGACCTCCTCCCTTACAACGACGACAAATAATATCACTTGTGTGCCCTGTTGATGCCATGGAAGAAGAAGAACGCTGTGCAGGCCCCGCAGGTGCGCTCTTGGCAGATAATGGTGGTTGTGCCTGTTTTCTTGTATCACGGCTGGAGGTGGCACCGGATGGAGGTGCTGGTGCAGTTGAAGTAGAAGACGCACGTGGTGTCCATGATGAAGGTCGGCCTGTAGAAAAGTTAGTTCGCCCCAATGCTTGTCGATCCTGCACTTCACGTTCAGCTTTACAAGCAAGATGGAATAAACGAGTGATATTAGTATACTCCTTATAGTCTAGAATGGTCTGAATCTCTCTATTTAATCCACCCAGAAAACGTGCAAGCATAGCTTCATTCTCCTCAAAAATACCACATCTAATCATGCCAGTTTGTAATTCCTGATAATATTCTTCTACAGAATTTTTCCCTTGTCTTAAACGCTGCAATTTTTGAAGCAATTCACGTTGATAATATGGTGGAACCCAACGCGTACGCATAGCAGTTTTCAAAGCAGCCCAAGTAGTTGGAGTAGGATATAATCTACAATGTTCAGACCACCATACACATGCAAAACTAGTGAAAGCACAAACAGCAGCAGCAACTCGTCTCTCCTCAGGATATTGTAAACATGTAAATCGTTGTTCAGTTTCTAACTCCCAAGTAAGATATATATCAGGAACATATCTACCCTCAAATGGTGGAATATTCAATTTCAGTTTAGGAATATGGACATCATCTCGTACCTGAGGTGGTGGTGCAGGCCTACCATGACGAATATATACCTGAGGTCGACCTGCTGGTGGTGGTGCTGGTGGCTGCTCGTTGATCTGATTTTGATCAACCTCATCCTCATAATCACCTGCATACTCATCATCCTCCTGGGTACCAGCAGGAGCAGTAGCAGGAGCCAAAGAAGCACCAACAGCAGTAGCAGCGGCACCAGAAGTTTGTCCTGTCTCAATAGGAACACGCTGTGCTCGTCCATACTGATTCGGAAGGGGGCGTAGTTATTGTTGTTGCAGAGGTGCGACAGGTGCAGCCGGTGGTGGAAGACGCGCAAGCAGTTCATTAAATCTGTTATCGAGCTTTGTTTCGAACGTCTTCTCAAGGCCAGTGATCTTCTCCATGGCCTCTTCAAAATTGTTCAGCACATCTTGTACCTGTTCAGTCATCATTTGCTGAAACTTATCATGAAGCTCCTTGTTCGATAAGTTCTCCCAGTCAATCTCGTCGGCTTGTGATCCTGGCATGGTTAGCAGCAATAGAAACACACAAGAATATGATCCTACAGACTACTAAGAAGTGGTGGTGGTGTATCACAAATCCGTCAAGCAAATCTCAAATTCTTACCAGTTCTTACCCAGCAGCAGGCGGTGATCGGCAACCGTTGTAGTCAAAAACTCTCAAAGCTTGGATAGAGCGATTACCAGGGAGAGTCGAACACACGACGTAGATGTATGTGGAGCTGGGAAGGCTTATTGTATGGTAGCAAAAAGGGTCAGCAATAATCAATTCAGAGATGCAAAGTTGAATAAACGCTCAACGACGGTACTGTGCTGGTCCTAGGCTAGACTGTGCTAGAGACGCGAGCCTAGAACACCAACAAAATCACGGCGCGGCACGTAAACAAGGGAAAAGCACACTCTGAATTTTTTTTTCGCTCTTTTTTTTTGCGCTCTTTTTTTTTTTTGCGAAAAATCACTATATTGGCGAGTGTCTCAAAACTCTTCTTAGCTCAAACTGACAGGATGGGCACGAATTTTTTTTTCCGAAACCTACTACGGCAAGGAATCACGAATCGGAAACTACATGGATCTCGAAAACAAACCTAATAAGCAAAGAACTCGGATTGGTGGTGGATATATGGTGGTGGTATATGGCAGCGGTGGTGGTAGCGGTGGTAGTATATGGATATGGATCGGTGGTGGTATATGGACACGGATTGGTGGTGGTATATGGATACGGATTCGGAGCGGTGGTGGTAGATGGCAGGGGCGATGATGATGGTGCGGCGGCGGCGTGACAACTTATGACCAAAACTTGAAACTCTAAAAGACTAGACTCTAAGACCAGCAACTAGACCGACGATGCAACCGCAAATTCAACAAAGCAAAACCCTAAAAAGATTATGCAAAGGCTCAGATTGGTTCGGATATGATGAACTAACCCTAATTTTTTTTTGTGGCTTTTTCGTGGACTGTAGGTATGACGAACAGACTCGATCTAAACTATGAAAAACTGTAAAATCTCACCGAGCAACCTGGAAATCTGATACCACTTGATAGAGGCAAAGGTGTCCCGTCTTTCGATGAGATGGTGGATTTCGCTTTGGTGGAAGTCGACTTTGACGATCCGACTATGAACGTGCGAGGACGTCGCGCCTTAGCAATCGCTAAACCAACTCCGAGAGGTTATTGACCACGCCGGGGCACGATCAACCTGACCACGAGGGTCTGTTTCCTGCGAGCAAACGAAGAACAAGCAAGAAACTAAGATTGCAATCTGGATATTGCGAATATAAGATGAAAGCTTTATTGATCAAGGTGGGGTTCTGTGACGCCTTTGTCTGGTCGTTGAACACAAACGAAGTACGCGAAGTTGCAGCTATGGCGAACTTTTAATCTAAACAAAACCCAAAGTCTAAACGATGCCCTAAGGGCTGTATATATGGAGGAAGAGGGGGGGAATTTCGTGGCCCTTGGTGGAGGGGTCCGAAATCAACCCTATCTCTTGTTTCCCCACACATACGGACTCTAAAAATAGCCTATACTTATGTATTTCGAAATACATGGGCCTGGTCCAATAATAAGGTGACGCAGCACCTAAAATAGCCTCGGGACGAAATTTATGAAGTGGCATCTTGTATATTTCGTCCAAGGCTTCATGCACCCATTATGGTGGCTTCAAAGTCCTGAAATCATCACTTGTAACTCCGTTCTTGTTTCCCTTGCGCATGCCATCATCTCCATGCTTGTTCTTGCTCCAATGTTCATCCTTCTCCAAGCTAGGCCCTTCATTTGTAAGCAAAACAAATGTATCCAATTTAGGCAGCATCATATTCTCTTCTTGTGTTTAATACCATAAGGGAAAGTCTCAATGAATTCAACCCATTTAGCATGTCTACGATTCAGTTTAGCTTGACTTTTAATATGTTTCAAAGATTCATGATCAGAATGTATAACAAATTCTTTGGGCCATAAATAATGTTGTGATAGAGGCGAGGGTGTCCCGATCTTTCGATGAGATGATAACTATCGATTTGGTGGAGACGACTTTGACGATCCGACTACAAACGTGCACGACGTTGCGCCTTAGCAATCGCTAAACCAATCTCCTGAGGTTACTGACGATGCCGGAAGCACGGTCAGCCTGACCACGAAGGTCTATTCCTGCAAGCAATCGAAGAACGAGCAAGAATATGATAAAGCAATCTGAATATTGCAAATATATATGAGGTATTGATAATGGTGGGGATCCGGAAGCGGTCTTGGTCTGGTCGTTGGACACAAACGAAGTACACGAAGTTGCAATGGCTAACTTTTAACTAAACAAATCCCCAGGAAAAGCTACTAGATGGATCTACTTATATAGGAGCAAGGGGTGGCGGCCAAGGAGGTGGGAGGACGTCCAAAGGCAGCCTAAAACTAAATCTAGGTCGTACAAGGCCAATGGGCCCAAGTGGAGGTGATGTAACACCTTTGGACTTGTAGTTTGACTCGGATTCTGCTGCAGCATCAGATTGTTTCGTCCACAATTCAACGCTCCGGACGAATTTGAAGGTGATTCCAATTGGGTTGGAAAGTGCACGAAATCTAGTTTCCAACAAAAAAAGAATCACCCAATTCGGAGTCCGTATGAAAAACTTGTGTGCGTTTTGAGTCAGGTGTGTCTGTGCAGTCCGAATCTGAATCCAGAACGTGAGAGACTTGGACTCTATCTTCTCTTGGGCCAAAAGTGACGTGAGAGAACTTTTTGGACAGAAAATAAACATCTCTTTCTTCCTTATCTTCATATGTGGATTGTACAAATGTTCCATACACCTGCAATTAGACAAAACACAAAAGTGTGTGAAGTATTTTTGTTCTGGATAACATAAATAGATTATTGAATAGTTTGCACTAGAAATCACCTGACAAATATGCATATATGCAATACTTTTGGTCATATCCAAGGTAGTCATGTCCTCATCATCCTCCCCTTCTTGAAAATAAAGCCGTCCTCGGCGTTGCTTAATCTGAAATGTGGCTAACAAAAGAGACAAGGTGTACATGTTGTATATGTATATGTCATCCATTTTTACTTCCCTTGATTTTTGCATATATGACACATGAATAGATGAGTAACTTGCATAGTTCATAAAATCTAAAGCCAAAAAATTAGCACAAGAAGTAGAAGGCATGAAAATATTGCAACTCAGTTTGCACATATAAGTGAAGCTCTTATTCATTTCAAAAGATTGACAATGTTCATCATTAAACCATCCCAACATTGGTGAATAAACCTTACTTGCATCAAATTTACATGCTACAACATGCTTAAATAAGCAAACATGCAATAAGTCAGTCAACACAGAATCATCACCAAGATTAGAGGTCATATCAAAATGATTAAACATTGGTTCTTTTACATCAATAGTTAATTCAATGGGTGCACTCAAAATTGTTGGTATTTCAGTTGTTTGATCACATGGCAAAGTCAAATTATCAACATAGTCCTCTAAAATAGGTAGTGTGATCAAAGTAGTGGGTAGCTCATCAGATGGTGCATTCAAATTGACAAGGCATTCATCATTCTCATGTAGAGATGGAAGATCAGTACCTTTGTCATTACCTCTTATGATCAACTCAGATGATGTAGCCACTCTCAGGGGCGATGTGTCACATGGTGGAGGTGATGTAGTCCTGACAACAACGGATGTGGTTGTCATAGTATCCCTAGTAGTTGAAGGAACAATCATATCAACTCTTGGAATGTGCACCGTGCGCTTGTTCTCCTCGTGGCCAACACGTCGTTTTATTTCCTGTTCAGCTTTGCAAGCAAGATGAAACAAATGGTCCATAGGATAACACTCTCCATGAATTAGTATCTCTTGAATATCACGGTTTAATCCTCCCCAAAATCTATCCATAAAATCATCTTCACTTTCTTATAAAGAGGAATGCAACAAGGTAGTTTGTAAATCATCATAATATTTTGTTACAGTTTCACTACCTTGTTTTAAGTGTTGCAACTTCTTAATCATGTCACGAGTATAATAAGCAGGGACGAAAGTATGTCGCATGGCAAGTTTCAAATCATCCCAAGTAGTAGGTATATAATCAGGGTGTAACCGACAATATTCACTCCACCAAACCAAAGCATAACTAGTGAAAGAACCAACCGCAACCTTAACCTTTTTATGTTCATCGAAATTATGGGAAGCAAATATATTTTTTATGTCGAACTCCCATTCAATATATAAAGCAGGTTTAAAACGGCCATTAAATGGTGGTATAGATACATTAACCTGATCATGTGCATTTGGATGTTTGTGCACCTCTCGTGACGGTTGTGGTATTTGCAAAGGTGGTGGCACGTCTCCCGCGATCGACAAAGCCCATGAATTGACTCTGGATCCTGTCATGATTAGTAGAACAAGAAACAAAATAATGTTCCTATAACTACTAGGATGTGGTGGTAAAACGCTCACAGTAAAGCAAATATCAATGTCTTACAAGTTCTTACCATGCAGCAGGCGGTGATCGGCAACCAGCGGTGTCAAGTAACTCCGAATATTGAGTAAAGCGATTGCCAGGGGAGCGTACGTATACACGGTGTAGAAATATGTGGAGCTGGGTTGGCTATATATGGTAGCAAAAGATTAGCAATAATCAATTCAAAGATGCAATGTTGAATAAACGCTCAACGACGGTACTGTGCTGGTCCTAGGCTAGACCGGACTAGAGACGCGAGCCTAGAACACTAATGAGGTCACGTCGTAGCACAACTAGCATCAATGAAGGATACTAAGTAGCTCTGGACAGCAAGATATAAGTGAAGATCACAACGGCAGTAAAGATAATGAGGTGAAACAACAGCCAAGCAGGATATATCAACAACTTTCTCTCCAACTTTCCTCTGAAAAAGTTTGTGCCAATTTTTTTGTTTTTTTTTTCTTCTCTTTTTTTTTCTTTCTCTCCTTTTTTTCTCTCTGACTTTTTTCTCTCCTTTTTTTCTCGTTTTTTTCTCTCTTTTTTTCTCCCTCGTTCCAAAACAAACTAGATAAGATGCAGATTGGATCAAGTGAAGATGTGAACGATCTCAACTATTATTATGACAATGAATGGTGGGTAGCACGTGGTGGAAATTGATGGATGGGTGGTGGACAGCGGAAGAGATAATGATGCAGCGGTGGCGTGACTAATGTGAACAGAACTCGAAACTCTAAACGAACTAGACACTAAGACCAGCAACTCGACACGACGATGCAACCGATAATTCAACTATGCAAGCAATGAAAAGAAAATTGCAAAGGCTCAGACTGGCTTGGACCAAGGATGAATAGATCTAACTCTTTTTTGTGGCTTTTTCTTGGACAATAGGTAAGAAAATAAATCTAATCTAGGAAAACTGGAATTTCTCACCGAGCAACCTGAAAACTGATACCACTTGATAGAGGCGAGGGTCCCGATCTTTCGATGAGATGATAACTATCGATTTGGTGGAGACGACTTTGACGATCCGACTACAAACGTGCACGACGTTGCGCCTTAGCAATCGCTAAACCAATCTCCTGAGGTTACTGACGATGCTGGAAGCACGGTCAGCCTGACCACGAAGGTCTATTCCTGCAAGCAATCGAAGAACGAGCAAGAATATGATAAAGCAATCTGAATATTGCAAATATATATGAAGTATTGATAATGGTGGGGATCCGGAAGCGGTCTTGGTCTGGTCGTTGGACACAAACGAAGTACACGAAGTTGCAATGGCTAACTTTTAACTAAACAAATCCCTAGGAAAAGCTACTAGATGGATCTACTTATATAGGAGCAAGGGGTGGCGGCCAAGGAGGTGGGAGGACGTCCCAAGGCAGCCTAAAACTAAATCTAGGTCGTACAAGGCCAATGGGCCCAAGTGGAGGTGATGTAACACCTTTGGACTTGTAGTTTGACTCGGATTCTGCTGCAGCATCAGATTGTTTCGTCCACAACTCAACACTCCGGACGAATTTGAAGGTGATTCCAATTGGGTTGGAAAGTGCACGAAATCTAGTTTCCAACAAAAAAAAATCACCCAATTCGGAGTCCGTATGAAAAACTTGTGTGCGTTTTGAGTCAGGTGTGTCTGTGCAGTCCGAATCTGAATCCAGAACGTGAGAGACTTGGACTCTATCTTCTCTTGGGCCAAAAGTGACGTGAGAGAACTTTTTGGACAGCAAATAAACATCTCTTTCTTCCTTATCTTCATATGTGGATTGTACAAATGTCCCATACACCTGCAATTAGACAAAACACAAAAGTGTGTGAAGTATTTTTGTTCTGGATAACATAAATAGATTATTGAATAGTTTGCACTAGAAATCACCTGACAAATATGCATATATGCAATATTTTTGGTCATATCCAAGGTAGTCATGTCCTCATCAAACCTTAACCTTTTTATGTTCATCGAAATTATGGGAAGCAAATATATTTTTTATGTCGAACTCCCATTCAATATATAAAGCAGGTTTAAAACGGTCCCTGATCTTTCGATGAGATGATAACTATCGATTTGGTGGAGACGACTTTGACGATCCGACTACAAACGTGCACGACGTTGCGCCTTAGCAACCGCTAAACCAATCTCCTGAGGTTACTGACGATGCCGGAAGCACGGTCAGCCTGACCACGAAGGTCTATTCCTGCAAGCAATCGAAGAACAAGCAAGAATATGATAAAGCAATCTGAATATTGCAAATATATATGAGGTATTGATAATGGTGGGGATCCGGAAGCGGTCTTGGTCTGGTCGTTGGACACGAACGAAGTACACGAAGTTGCAATGGCTAACTTTTAACTAAACAAATCCCCAGGAAAAGCTACTAGATGGATCTACTTATATAGGAGCAAGGGGTGGCGGCCAAGGAGGTGGCAGGACGTCCCAAGGCAGCCTAAAACTAAATCTAGGTCGTACAAGGCCAATGGGCCCAAGTGGAGGTGATGTAACACCTTTGGACTTGTAGTTTGACTCGGATTCTGCTGCAGCATCAGATTGTTTCATCCACAACTCAACGCTCCGGACGAATTTGAAGGTGATTCCAATTGGGTTGGAAAGTGCACGAAATCTAGTTTCCAACAAAAAAAAAATCACCCAATTCGGAGTCCGTATGAAAAACTTGTGTGCGTTTTGAGTCAGGTGTGTCTGTGCAGTCCGAATCTGAATCCAGAACGTGAGAGACTTGGACTCTATCTTCTCTTGGGCCAAAAGTGACGTGAGAGAACTTTTTGGACAGCAAATAAACATCTCTTTCTTCCTTATCTTCATATGTGGATTGTACAAATGTCCCATACACCTGCAATTAGACAAAACACAAAAGTGTGTGAAGTATTTTTGTTCTGAATAACATAAATAGATTATTGAATAGTTTGCACTAGAAATCACCTGACAAATATGCATATATGCAATATTTTTGGTCATATCCAAGGTAGTCATGTCCTCATCACGTTGCCTTGTTTCTAAAGTCCGAACAAGAGCATATAATTCTTTATCATAAGTAGAATAATTCAGACTAGGCCCACTCAATTTTTTAGAAAAGTAAGCAACAGGTTTGCCATCTTGTAATAACACACCTCCTAATCCAATTCCACTAGCATCACATTCAAGCTCAAAAGTCTTATTAAAATCAGGAAGTTGGAGTAAAGGAGCATGTGTCAACTTATCTTTCAATACCGTGAAGGCTTCTTCTTGTGCGGTACCCCAAAGAAAAGGCACATCTTTCTTTGTAAGCTCATTGAGAGGTGCAGCAATGGTGCTGAAATCTCTCACAAAACGCCTATAGAATCCAGCGAGGCCAAGAAAACTCCTCACTTGTGTGACCGTTTTGGGCTGCGGCCAACTCTCAATAGCTTCAATCTTGGCTTTATCAACTTCAATTCCCTGTGGAGTAACAACATAGCCAAGAAAAGATACTCGGTCGGTGCAAAAGGTGCACTTCCCAAGGTTACCAAACAAACGTGCATCACGTAGAGCAATAAAAACAGCACGTAAATGTTCCAAATGTTCCTCCAAAGATCTGCTATAAATCAATATGTCATCAAAGTAAACTACCACAAATCGTCCAATGAAAACACGTAAAACTTCGTTCATTAATCTCATGAAAATACTAGGTGCATTAGTTAACCCAAAAGGCATGACTAACCACTCATATAATCCAAACTTAGTTTTAAATGCTGTTTTCCATTCATCTCCCAATTTCATACGAATTTGATGGTAGCCACTACGCAAATCAACTTTGGAGAATATTGTAGAGCCACTCAATTCATCAAGCATATCATCTAGCCTAGGAATAGGATGACGATAACGAATAGTAATATTATTAATGCCTCTACAATCAACACACATACGTGATGTACCATCCTTTTTCGGCACTAGAATAATAGGAACAGCACAAGGACTAAGGGATTCGCGTATATAACCTTTGTCGAGAAGCTCTTGTACTTGACGCATAATCTCCTTCGTCTCCTCTGGATTGGAACGGTATGGTGCACGGTTTGGCAGTGAAGCACCGGGAATTAAGTCAATCTGATGCTCAATCCCTCGAATAGGCGGTAATCCCGGTGGCACGTCTTGTGGAAAAACGTCAGCGAACTCCTGCAAAATGTTAGTGACAGCAGGAGGCAAAGAGGAAGGCACGTCCTCGAATGAAAATAACGCCTCTTTGCACGCAAAAACATAGCAAACAGATTTGCTGAAATCTAGCTCATCAATATCAGATTTGGTGGCAAATAAACATGCACTTTTCAATTTAATTTCAGAAGCAACACTAGATGGTTTATTATTAGGCTTCATTTGTTGCTCAAATTCTTTTACCACAATCTGATTTTCGCTCTTATTCTTCTCCTGTTGTGCTTTATTAGCTCTATTAATATCATCTTTCAAAATGGAATCAGGAGTCATAGGAAGCAAAGTAATATTTTTATCCTTATGAACAAGAGTATAGTGATTGTTTCTACCATGGTGTACAGAATTTTTATCAAATTGCCATGGTCTACCAAGTAATAAGGAACATGCTTGCATAGGTACCACATCACAATCAACATAATCAGCATATGTAGAGATACTAAAATGCACACGAACAGTACGTGTTACCTTAACCTTGCCGCTGTTGTTGAACCATTGGATGTAGTAAGGATGTGAATGTGGTCTTGTGGTGAGAGAAATCTTCTCCACCATCTCCATGCTAGCCAAGTTGTTGCAGCTCCCTCCATCTATTATGACGCGCACAGAACGTTCCTTCACAACTCCCTTGGTATGGAACAAATTGTGCCTCTGATTTTGCTCAGCTTGTGTGACCTGCACACTCAAAACACGTTGAGCAACTAAACATTCATATCTGTCAGCGTCTTCAGGATCCATGTATTGTGTCTCATGATCAGAATCATCTCCACCATGTTCTTCACGTGTAATAAGAGCCAATGTCTCCTCATCATAGTCACTAGCGGACTCATATCCACCATCCGCGGTAGCAATCATCACACGCGGAGATTTGCATTCCCTCGCATAATGACATCCTCCCTTACAACGACGACAAATAATATCACTTGTGTGCCCTGTTGATGCCATGGAAGAAGAAGAACGCTGTGCAGGCCCCGCAGGTGCGCTCTTGGCAGATAATGGTGGTTGTGCCTGTTTTCTTGTATCACGGCTGGAGGTGGCACCGGATGGAGGTGCTGGTGCAGTTGAAGTAGAAGATGCACATGGTGTCCATGATGAAGGTCGGCCTGCAGAAAAGTTAGTTCGCCCCAATGCTTGTCGATCCTGCACTTCACGTTCAGCTTTACAAGCAATATGGAATAAACGAGTGATATTAGTATACTCCTTATAGTCTAGAATGGTCTGAATCTCTCTATTTAATCCACCCAGAAAACGTGCAAGCATAGCTTCATTCTCCTCAACAATACCACATCTAATCATGCCAGTTTGTAATTCCTGATAATATTCTTCTACAGAATTTTTTCCTTGTCTTAAACGCTGCAATTTTTGAAGCAATTCACGTTGATAATATGGTGGAACCCAACGCGTACGCATAGCAGTTTTCAAAGCAGCCCAAGTAGTTGGAATAGGATATAATCTACAATGTTCAGACCACCATACACATGCAAAACTAGTGAAAGCACAAACAGCAGCAGCAACTCGTCTCTCCTTAGGATATTGTAAACATGTAAATCGTTGTTCAGTTTCTAACTCCCAAGTAAGATATATATCAGGAACATATCTACCCTCAAATGGTGGAATATTCAATTTCAGTTTAGGAATATGGACATCATCTCGTACCTGAGGTGGTGGTGCGGGCCTACCATTACGAATATATACCTGAGGTCGACCTGGTGGTGGTGGTGCTGGTGGCTGCACGTAGTTCGGATTTTGATCAACCTCATCCTCATAATCTCCCACATAATCATCATCCTCCTGGGTACCACCAGCAGCAGTAGCAGGAGCCAAAGAAGCACCAACAGCAGTAGCAGCGGCACCAGAATGTTGTCCTAGCTCAATAGGAACACGCTGTGCTCGTCCATACTGATTCGGAAGGGGGCGTAGTTGTTGTTGTTGCAGAGGTGCGACAGGTGCAGCCGGTGGTGGAAGACGCGCAAGCAGTTCATTAAATCTGTTATCGAGCTTTGTTTCGAACGTCTTCTCAAGGCCAGTAATCTTCTCCATGGCCTCTTCAAAATTGTTCAGCACATCTTGCACCTGTTCAGTCATCATTTGATGAAACTTATCATGAAGCTCCTTGTTCGATAAGTTCTCCCAGTCAATCTCGTCGGCTTGTGATCCTGGCATGGTTAGCAGCAATAGAAACACACAAGAATATGATCCTACAGACTACTAAGAAGTGGTGGTGGTGTATCACAAATCCGTCAAGCAAATCTCAAATTCTTACCAGTTCTTACCCAGCAGCAGGCGGTGATCGGCAACCGTTGTAGTCAAAACTCTCAAAGCTTGGATAGAGCGATTACCAGGGAGAGTCAAACGCACGACGTAGATGTATGTGGAGCTGGGAAGGCTTATAATATGGTAGCAAAAAGGGTCAGCAATAATCAATTCAGAGATGCAAAGTTGAATAAACGCTCAACGACGGTACTGTGCTGGTCCAAGGTGATAGAGGCGGGGGTGTCCCGATCTTTTGATGAGATGATAACTATCGATTTGGTGGAGACGACTTTGACGATCCGACTACAAACGTGCAACGACATTGTGCCTTAGCAATCGCTAAACCAATCTCCTGAGGTTACTGACGAGGCCGAAAGCACGGTCAGCCTGACCACGAAGGTCTATTCCTGCAAGCAATCGAAGAACGAGCAAGAATATGATAAAGCAATCTGAATATTGCAAATATATATGAGGTATTGATAATGGTGGGGATCCGGAAGCGGTCTTGGTCTGGTCGTTGGACACAAACGAAGTACACGAAGTTGCAATGGCTAACTTTTAACTAAACAAATCCCCAGGAAAAGCTACTAGATGGATCTACTTATATAGGAGCAAGGGGTGGCGGCCAAGGAGGTGGGAGGACGTCTCAAGGCAGCCTAAAACTAAATCTAGGTCGTACAAGGCCAATGGGCCCAAGTGGAGGTGATGTAACACCTTTGGACTTGTAGTTTGACTCGGATTCTGCTGCAGCATCAGATTGTTTCGTCCACAACTCAACGCTCCGGACGAATTTGAAGGTGATTCCAATTGGGTTGGAAAGTGCACGAAATCTAGTTTCCAACAAAAAAAGAATCACCCAATTTGGAGTCCGTATGAAAAACTTGTGTGCGTTTTGAGTCAGGTGTGTCTGTGCAGTCCGAATCTGAATCCAGAACGTGAGAGACTTGGGCTCTATCTTCTCTTGGGCCAAAAGTGACGTGAGAGAACTTTTTGGACAGCAAATAAACATCTCTTTCTTCCTTATCTTCATATGTGGATTGTACAAATGTCCCATACACCTGCAATTAGACAAAACACAAAAGTGTGTGAAGTATTTTTGTTCTGGATAACATAAATAGATTATTGAATAGTTTGCACTAGAAATCACCTGACAAATATGCATATATGCAATATTTTTGGTCATATCCAAGGTAGTCATGTCCTCATCATCCTCCCCTTCTTGAAAATAAAGCCGTCCTCGGCGTTGCTTAATCTGAAATGTGGCTAACAAAAGAGACAAGGTGTACATGTTGTATATGTATATGTCATCCATTTTTACTTCCCTTGATTTTTGCATATATGACACATGAATAGATGAGTAACTTGCATAGTTCATAAAATCTAAAGCCAAAAAATTAGCACAAGAAGTAGAAGGCATTAAAATATTGCAACTCAGTTTGCACATATAAGTGAAGCTCTTATTCATTTCAAAAGATTGACAATGTTCATCATTAAACCATCCCAACATTGATGAATAAACCTTACTTGCATCAAATTTACATGCTACAACATGCTTAAATAAGCAAACATGCAATAAGTCATTCAACACAGAATCATCACCAAGATTAGAGGTCATATCAAAATGATTAAACATTGGTTCTTTTGCATCCATAGTTAATTCAATGGGTGCACTCAAAATTGTTGGTATTTCAGTTGTTTGATCACATGGCAAAGTCAAATTATCAACGTAGTCCTCTAAAATAGGTGGTGTGATCAAAGTAGTGGGTAGCTCATCAGATGGTGCATTCAAATTGACAAGGCATTCATCATTCTCATGTAGAGATGGAAGATCAGTACCTTTGTCATTACCTCTTATGATCTTATGTAGGTGGTGTGATCAAAGTAGTGGCTCTGATACCACTTGATAGAGGCGAGGGTCCCGATCTTTCAATGAGATGATAACTATCGATTTGGTGGAGACGACTTTGACAATCCGACTACAAACATGCACGACGTTGCGCCTTAGCAATCGCTAAACCAATCTCCTGAGGTTACTGACGATGCTGGAAGCACGGTCAGCCTGACCACGAAGGTCTATTCCTGTAAGAAATCGAAGAACGAGCAAGAATATGATAAAGCAATCTGAATATTGCAAATATATATGAAGTATTGATAATGGTGGGGATCCGGAAGCGGTCTTGGTCTGGTCGTTGGACACAAACGAAGTACACGAAGTTGCAATGGCTAACTTTTAACTAAACAAATCCCAAGGAAAAGCTACTAGATGGATCTACTTATATAGGAGCAAGGGGTGGCGGCCAAAGAGGTGGGAGGACGTCCCAAGGCAGCCTAAAACTAAATCTAGGTCGTACAAGGCCAATGGGCCCAAGTGGAGGTGATGTAACACCTTTGGACTTGTAGTTTGACTCGGATTCTGCTGCAGCATCAGATTGTTTCGTCCACAACTCAACGCTCCGGACGAATTTGAAGGTGATTCCAATTGGGTTCGAAAGTGCACGAAATCTAGTTTCCAACAAAAAAAGAATCACCCAATTCGGAGTCCGTATGAAAAACTTGTGTGTGTTTTGAGTCAGGTGTGTCTGTGCAGTCCGAATCTGAATCCAGAACGTGAGAGACTTGGACTCTATCTTCTCTTGGGCCAAAAGTGACGTGAGAGAACTTTTTGGACAGCAAATAAACATCTCTTTCTTCCTTATCTTCATATGTGGATTGTACAAATGTCCCATACACCTGCAATTAGACAAAACACAAAAGTGTGTGAAGTATTTTTGTTCTGGATAACATAAATAGATTATTGAATAGTTTGCACTAGAAATCACCTGACAAATATGCATATATGCAATATTTTTGGTCATATCCAAGGTAGTCGTGTCCTCATCATCCTCCCCTTCTTGAAAATAAAGCCGTCCTCGGCGTTGCTTAATCTGAAATGTGGCTAACAAAAGAGACAAGGTGTACATGTTGTATATGTATATGTCATCCATTTTTACTTCCCTTGATTTTTGCATATATGACACATGAATAGATGAGTAACTTGCATAGTTCATAAAATCTAAAGCCAAAAAATTAGCACAAGAAGTAGAAGGCATGAAAATATTGCAACTCAGTTTGCACATATAAGTGAAGCTCTTATTCATTTCAAAAGATTGACAATGTTCATCATTAAACCATCCCAACATTGGTGAATAAACCTTACTTGCATCAAATTTACATGCTACAACATGCTTAAATAAGCAAACATGCAATAAGTCAGTCAACACAGAATCATCACCAAGATTAGAGGTCATATCAAAATGATTAAACATTGGTTCTTTTACATCAATAGTTAATTCAATGGGTGCACTCAAAATTGTTGGTATTTCAGTTGTTTGATCACATGGCAAAGTCAAATTATCAACATAGTCCTCTAAAATAGGTAGTGTGATCAAAGTAGTGGGTAGCTCATCAGATGGTGCATTCAAATTGACAAGGCATTCATCATTCTCATGTAGAGATGGAAGATCAGTACCTTTGTCATTACCTCTTATGATCAACTCAGATGATGTAGCCACTCTCAGGGGCGATGTGTCACATGGTGGAGGTGATGTAGTCCTGACAACAACGGATGTGGTTGTCATAGTATCCCTAGTAGTTGAAGGAACAATCATATCAACTCTTGGAATGTGCACCGTGCGCTTGTTCTCCTCGTGGCCAACACGTCGTTTTATTTCCTGTTCAGCTTTGCAAGCAAGATGAAACAAATGGTCCATAGGATAACACTCTCCATGAATTAGTATCTCTTGAATATCACGGTTTAATCCTCCCCAAAATCTATCCATAAAATCATCTTCACTTTCTTATAAAGAGGAATGCAACAAGGTAGTTTGTAAATCATCATAATATTTTGTTACAGTTTCACTACCTTGTTTTAAGTGTTGCAACTTCTTAATCATGTCACGAGTATAATAAGCAGGGACGAAAGTATGTCGCATGGCAAGTTTCAAATCATCCCAAGTAGTAGGTATATAATCAGGGTGTAACCGACAATATTCACTCCACCAAACCAAAGCATAACTAGTGAAAGAACCAACCGCAACCTTAACCTTTTTATGTTCATCGAAATTATGGGAAGCAAATATATTTTTTATGTCGAACTCCCATTCAATATATAAAGCAGGTTTAAAACGGCCATTAAATGGTGGTATAGATACATTAACCTGATCATGTGCACTTGGATGTTTGTGCACCTCTCGTGACGGTTGTGGTATTTGCAAAGGTGGTGGCACGTCCCCCGCGATCGACAAAGCCCATGAATTGACTCTGGATCCTGTCATGATTAGTAGAACAAGAAACAAAACCCAAAAATAATGTTCCTATAACTACTAGGATGTGGTGGTAAAACGCTCACAGTAAAGCAAATATCAATGTCTTACAAGTTCTTACCATGCAGCAAGCGGTGATCGGCAACCAGCGGTGTCAAGTAACTCCGAATATTGAGTAAAGCGATTGCCAGGGGAGCGTACGTATACACGGTGTAGAAATATGTGGAGCTGGGTTGGCTATATATGGTAGCAAAAGATTAGCAATAATCAATTCAAAGATGCAATGTTGAATAAACGCTCAACGACGGTACTGTGCTGGTTCTAGGCTAGACCGAACTAGAGACGCGAGCCTAGAACACTAATGAGGTCACGTTGTAGCACAACTAGCATCAATGCAGGACACTAAGTAGCTCTGGACAGCAAGATATAAATGAAGATCACAACGGCAGTAAAGATAATGAGGTGAAACAACAGCCAAGCAGGATATATCAACAACTTTGTCTCCAACTTTCCTCTGAAAAAGTTTGTGCCGATTTTTTGTTTTTTTTTTCTTCTCTCTTTTTTTTCCTCACACTTTTTTTTTCTTTCTCTCCTTTTTTTTCTCTGACTTTTTTTTTCTCCTTTTTTCTCTTGTTTTTTTTGTCTCTTTTTTTCTCCCTCTTTCCAAAACAAACTAGATAAGATGCAGATTGGATCAAGTGAAGATGTGAACGATCTCAACTATTATTATGACAATGAATGATGGGTAGCACATGGTGGAAATTGATGGATGGGTGGTGGACAGTGGAAGAGATAATGATGCAGCGGTGGCGTGACTAATGTGAACAGAACTCGAAACTCTAAATGAACTAGACACTAAGACCAGCAACTCGACACGACGATGCAACCGATAATTCAACTTTGCAAGCAATGAAAAGAAAATTGCAAAGGCTCAGACTGGCTTGGACCAAGGATGAATAGATCTAACTCTTTTTTATGGCTTTTTCTTGGACAATAGGTAAGAAAATAAATCTAATCTAGGAAAACTGGAAATTCTCACCGAGCAACCTGAAAACTGATACCACTTGATAGAGGCGGGGTGTCCCGATCTTTCCATGAGATGATACTACCGATTTGGTGGAGACAACTTTGATGATCCGACTACAAACGTGCAACGACGTTGTGCCTTAGCAATCGCTAAACCAATCTCCTGAGGTTACTGACGATGCCGAAAGCACGGTCAGCCTGACCACGAAGGTCTATTCCTGCAAGCAATCGAAGAACGAGCAAGAATATGATAAAGCAATCTGAATATTGCAAATATATATGAGGTATTGATAATGGTGGGGATCCGGAAGCGGTCTTGGTCTGGTCGTTGGACACAAACGAAGTACACGAAGTTGCAATGGCTAACTTTTAACTAAACAAATCCCCAGGAAAAGCTACTAGATGGATCTACTTATATAGGAGCAAGGGGTGGCGGCCAAGGAGGTGGGAGGACGTCCCAAGGCAGCCTAAAACTAAATCTAGGTCGTACAAGGCCAATGGGCCCAAGTGGAGGTGATGTAACACCTTTGGACTTGTAGTTTGACTCGGATTCTGCTGCAGCATCAGATTGTTTCGTCCACAACTCAACGCTCCGGACGAATTTGAAGGTGATTCCAATTGGGTTGGAAAGTGCACGAAATCTAGTTTCCAACAAAAAAAGAATCACCCAATTTGGAGTCCGTATGAAAAACTTGTGTGCGTTTTGAGTCAGGTGTGTCTGTGCAGTCCGAATCTGAATCCAGAACGTGAGAGACTTGGACTCTATCTTCTCTTGAGCAAAAAGTGACGTGAGAGAACTTTTTGGACAGCAAATAAACATCTCTTTCTTCCTTATCTTCATATGTGGATTGTACAAATGTCCCATACACCTGCAATTAGACAAAACACAAAAGTGTGTGAAGTATTTTTGTTCTGGATAACATAAATAGATTATTGAATAGTTTGCACTAGAAATCACCTGACAAATATGCATATATGCAATATTTTTGGTCATATCCAAGGTAGTCATGTCCTCATCACTAGGCTAGACTGTGCTAGAGACGCGAGCCTAGAACACCAACAAAATCACGGCGCGGCACGTAAACAAGGGAAAAGCACACTCTGAATTTTTTTTTTCGCTCTTTTTTTTTGCGCTCTTTTTTTTTGCGCTCTTTTTTTTTGCGCTGCTTTTTTCTTTTTTTTTGTGAAAAATCACTATAATGGCGAGTGTCTCAAAACTCTTCCTAGCTCAAACGGACAGGATGGTGATGAGGACATGACTACCTTGGATATGACCAAAAATATTGCATATATGCATATTTGTCAGGTGATTTCTAGTGCAAACTATTCAATAATCTATTTATGTTATACAGAACAAAAATACTTCACACACTTTTGTGTTTTGTCTAATTGCAGGTGTATGGGACATTTGTACAATCCAAATATGAAGATAAGGAAGAAAGAGATGTTTATTTGCTGTCCAAAAAGTTCTCTCACGTCACTTTTGGTCCAAGAGAAGATAGAGTCCAAGTCTCTCACGTTCTGGATTCAGATTCGGACTGCACAGACACACCTAACTCAAAACGCACACAAGTTTTTCATACGGACTTCGAATTGGGTGATTCTTTTTTTGTTGGAAACTAGATTTCGTGCACTTTCCAACCCAATTGGAATCACCTTCAAATTCGTCCGGAGCGTTGAGTTGTGGACGAAACAATCTGATGCTGCACAGAATCCGAGTCAAACTACAAGTCCAAAGGTGTTACATCACCTCCACTTGGGCCCATTGGCCTTGTACGACCTAGATTTAGTTTTAGGCTGCCTTGGGACGTCCTCCCACCTCCTTGGCCGCCACCCCTTGCTCCTATATAAGTAGATCCATCTAGTAGCTTTTCCTTGGGATTTGTTTAGTTAAAAGTTAGCCATTGCAACTTCGTGTACTTCGTTTGTGTCCAACGACCAGACCAAGACCGCTTATGGATCCCCACCTTTATCAATACTTCATATATACTCGCAATATTCAGATTGCTTTTATCATATTCTTGCTTGTGCTTCGATTGCTTGCAGGAATAGACCTTCGTGGTCAGGTTGATTGTGCTCCTGCGTGATCAATAACCTCTCGGAGTTGGTTTAGCGATTGCTAAGGCGCAACGTCGTGCACGTTTGTAGTCGGATCGTCAAAGTCGTCTCCACCAAATCGATAGTTATCATCTCATCGAAAGATCGAGACACCCCGCCTTCTATCAAGTGGTATCAGTTTTCAGGTTGCTCGGTGAGAATTTCCAGTTTTCCTAGATTAGATTTATTTTCTTACCTATTGTCCAAGAAAAAGCCACAAAAAAGAGTTAGATCTATTCATCCTTGGTCCAAGCCAGTCTGAGCCTTTGCAATTTTCTTTTCATTGCTTGCATAGTTGAATTATCGGTTGCATCGTCGTGTCGAGTTGCTGGTCTTAGTGTCTAGTTCGTTTAGAGTTTCGAGTTCTGTTCACATTAGTCACGCCACCGCTGCATCATTATCTCTTCCGCTGTCCACCACCCATCCATCAATTTCCACCACGTGCTACCCATCATTCATTGTCATAATAATAGTTGAGATCGTTCACATCTTCACTTGATCCAATCTGGATCTTATCTAGTTTGTTTTGGAAAGAGGGAGAAAAAAAGAGAGAGAAAAAACAAGAGAAAAAAAGGAGAAAAAAAAAGTCAGAGAAAAAAAAGGAGAGAAAGAAAAAAAAAGTGTGAGAAAAAAAAAGAGAGAAGAAAAAAAAACAAAAAAATCGGCACAAACTTTTTCAGAGGAAAGTTGGAGACAAAGTTGTTGATATATCCTGCTTGGCTGTTGTTTCACCTCATTATCTTTACTGCCGTTGTGATCTTCATTTATATCTTGCTGTCCAGAGCTACTTAGTGTCCTTCATTGATGCTAGTTGTGCTATGACGTGACCTCATTAGTGTTCTAGGCTCGCGTCTCTAGTTTGGTCTAGCCTAGGACCAGCACAGTACCGTCGTTGAGCGTTTATTCAACATTGCATCTTTGAATTGATTATTGCTAATCTTTTGCTACCATATATAGCCAACCCAGCTCCACATATTTCTACACCGTGTATACGTACGCTCCCCTGGCAATCGCTTTACTCAATATTCGGAGTTACTTAACACCGCTGGTTGCCGATCACCGCCTGCTGCATGGTAAGAACTTGTAAGACATTGATATTTGCTTTACTGTGAGCGTTTTACCACCACATCCTAGTAGTTATAGGAACATTATTTTTGGGTTTTGTTTCTTGTTCTACTAATCATGACAGGATCCAGAGTCAATTCATGGGCTTTGTCGATCGCGGGAGATGTGCCACCACCTTTGCAAGTACCACAACCGTCACGAGAGGTGCACAAACATCCAAATGCACATGATCAGGTTAATGTATCTATACCACCATTTAATGGCCGTTTTAAACCTGCTTTATATATTGAATGGGAGTTCGACATAAAAAATATATTTGCTTCCCATAATTTCGATGAACATAAAAAGGTTAAGGTTGCGGTTGGTTCTTTCACTGGTTATGCTTTGGTTTGGTGGAGTGAATATTGTCGGTTACACCCTGATTATATACCTACTACTTGGGATGATTTGAAACTTGCCATGCGACATACTTTCGTCCCTTCTTATTATACTCGTGACATGATTAAGAAGTTGCAACACTTAAAACAAGGTAGTGAAACTGTAACAAAATATTATGATGATTTACAAACTACCTTGTTGCATTCCTCTTTAGAAGAAAGTGAAGATGATTTTATGGATAGATTTTGGGGAGGATTAAACCGTGATATTCAAGAGATACTAATTCATGAAGAGTGTTATCCTATGGGCCATTTGTTTCATCTTGCTTGCAAAGCTGAACAGGAAATAAAACGACGTGTTGGCCACGAGGAGAACAAGCGCACGGTGCACATTCCAAGAGTTGATATGATTGTTCCTTCAACTACTAGGCATACTATGACAACCACATCCGTTGTTGTCAGGACTACATCACCTCCACCATGTGACACATCGCCCCCGAGAGTGGCTACATCATCTGAGTTGATCATAAGAGGTAATGACAAAGGTACTGATCTTCCATCTCTACATGAGAATGATGAATGCCTTGTCAATTTGAATGCACCATCTGATGAGCTACCCACTACTTTGATCACACCACCTATTTTAGAGGACTACGTTGATAATTTGACTTTGCCATGTGATCAAACAACTGAAATACCAACAATTTTGAGTGCACCCATTGAATTAACTATTGATGCAAAAGAATCAATGTTTAATCATTTCGATATGACCTCTAATCTTGGTGATGATTCTGTGTTGAATGACTTATTGCATGTTTGCTTATTTAAGCATGTTGTAGCATGTAAATTTGATGCAAGTAAGGTTTATTCACCAATGTTGGGATGGTTTAATGATGAACATTGTCAATCTTTTGAAATGAATAAGAGCTTCACTTATATGTGCAAACTGAGTTGCAATATTTTCATGCCTTCTACTTCTTGTGCTAATTTTTTGGCCTTAGATTTTATGAACTATGCAAGTTACTCATCTATTCATGTGTCATATATGCAAAAATCAAGGGAAGTAAAAATGGATGACATATACATATACAACATGTACACCTTGTCTTTTTTGTTAGCCACATTTCAGAATAAGCAACGCCGAGGACGGCTTTATTTTCAAGAAGGGGAGGATGATGAGGACATGACTACCTTGGATATGACCAAAAATATTGCATATATGCATATTTGTCAGGTGATTTCTAGTGCAAACTATTCAATAATCTATTTATGTTATACAGAACAAAAATACTTCACACACTTTTGTGTTTTGTCTAATTGCAGGTGTATGGGACATTTGTACAATCCAAATATGAAGATAAGGAAGAAAGAGATGTTTATTTGCTGTCCAAAAAGTTCTCTCACGTCACTTTTGGCCCAAGAGAAGATAGAGTCCAAGTCTCTCACGTTCTGGATTCAGATTCGGACTGCACAGACACACCTAACTCAAAACGCACACAAGTTTTTCATATGGACTCCGAATTGGGTGATTCTTTTTTTGTTGGAAACTAGATTTCGTGCACGTTCCAACCCAATTGGAATCACCTTCAAATTCGTCCGGAGCGTTGAGTTGTGGACGAAACAATCTGATGCTGCAGCAGAATCCGAGTCAAACTACAAGTCCAAAGGTGTTACATCACCTCCACTTGGGCCCATTGGCCTTGTACGACCTAGATTTAGTTTTAGGCTGCCTTGGGACGTCCTCCCACCTCCTTGGCCGCCACCCCTTGCTCCTATATAAGTAGATCCATCTAGTAGCTTTTCCTTGGGATTTGTTTAGTTAAAAGTTAGCCATTGCAACTTCGTGTACTTCGTTTGTGTCCAACGACCAGACCAAGACCGCTTACGGATCCCCACCTTTATCAATACTTCATATATACTCGCAATATTCAGATTGCTTTTATCATATTCTTGCTTGTGCTTCGATTGCTTGCAGGAATAGACCTTCGTGGTCAGGTTGATTGTGCTCCGGCGTGATCAATAACCTCTCGGAGTTGGTTTAGCGATTGCTAAGGCGCAACGTCGTGGACGTTTGTAGTCGGATCGTCAAAGTCGTCTCCACCAAATCGATAGTTATCATCTCATCGAAAGATCGGGACACCCCGCCTTCTATCAGATGGGCACGAAATTTTTTCGACCAATTTTTTTTTTCGACTGCCCGGACCCAAAAGCTGGAAACGGGTAAAAAAAACTTCCTATAATGGCACCTGTCTCAAAACACTCAGAAACACCTAAAAATAGGATAGCCAGAAATTTTTTCGAAAAATGCGTTTTCGAAAAATTTTGGGCCTAAACGGAGCGTGGCTACCCGATTTTTTTTTTCCGAAACCTACTCCGGCAAGGAAACACGAATCGGAAACTAGATGGATCTCGAAAACAACCCTAATAAGCAAGGAACTCGGATTGGTGGTGGATATATGGTGGTGGTATATGGCAGCGGTGGTGGTAGCGGTGGTAGTATATGGATATGGATCGGTGGTGGTATATGGACACGGATTGGTGGTGGTATATGGATACGGATTCGGAGCGGTGGCGGATAAGCGGTGGTGGTAGATGGCAGGGGCGATGATGATGGTGCGGCGGCGGCGTGACAACTTATGACCAGAACTCGAAACTCTAAAAGACTAGACTCTAAGACCAGCAACTAGACACGACGATGCAACCGCAAATTCAACAAAGCAAAACCCTAAAAAGATTATGCAAAGGCTCAGATTGCTTCGGATATGATGAACTAACCCTAATTTTTTTTGTGGCTTTTTCGTGGACTGTAGGTATGAAGAAAAGACTCGATCTAAACTACAAAAAACTGTAAAATCTCACCGAGCAACCTGGAAATCTGATACCACTTGATAGAGGCAAAGGTGTCCCGTCTTTCGATGAGATGATGGATATCGCTTTGGTGGAAGTCGACTTTGACGATCCGACTACGAACGTGCGAGGACGTCGCGCCTTAGCAATCGCTAAACCAACTCCGAGAGGTTATTGACCACGCCGGAGCACGATCAACCTGACCACGAGGGTTTGTTTCCTGCGAGCAAACGAAGAACAAGCAAGAAACTGAGATTGCAATCTGGATATTGCGAATATAAGATGAAAGCTTTATTGATCAAGGTGGGGTTCTGTGACGCCTTTGTCTGGTCGTTGAACACAAACGAAGTACGCGAAGTTGCAGCTATGGCGAACTTTTAATCTAAACAAAACCCAAAGTCTAAACGATGCCCTAAGGGCTGTATATATGGAGGAAGAGGGGGGGAATTTCGTGGCCCTTGGTGGAGGGGTCCGAAATCAACCCTATCTCTTGTTTCCCCACACATACGGACTCTAAAAATAGCCTATAATTATGTATTTCGAAATTACATGGGCCTGGCCCAATAATAAGGTGACGCAGCACCTAAAATAGCCTCGGGACGAAATTTGTGAAGTGGCATCTTGTATATTTTGTCCAAGGCTTCATGCACCCATTATGGTGGCTTCAAAGTCCTGAAATCATCACTTGTAACTCCGTTCTTGTTCCCCTTGCGCATGCCATCATCTCCATGCTTGTTCTTGCTCCAATGTTCATCCTTCTCCAAGCTAGGCCCTTCATTTGTAAGCAAAACAAATGTATCCAATTTAGGCAGCATCATATTCTCATGAACATTAGAATCATTACCAAGAAACGAAAGTACCTGGTAATTTAGTTGGCGTGCACGAGCTCTAGTAATTGGTCCAGTATGTATAGCAGCAGGGGCTGTGGGTGTAACAATTGTATTGATGTCCTCATCAAGTTGTTAGAGTTTCTTGAAGAGGTCGCAGTTGTAGTAAGTCGGTACGAAGCGTGCTCTCATGACATCCTTCATTTGCGCCCAAGTAGTGATGGGTGGTTCACCTCTTGCCTCTCGGCGCTCGATAACTTGTTCCCACCAAATGAGCACATAGTCTTGGAACTCAAGGGATGCCATGGCGATCTTCTTCTCTTCTTCATAATTGTGCAAACAGAAGATCTTGGCAACTTTCAATGCCCATGGAAGGTACTCTACGGGATCATTGCTTCTGTTGAACTTGGGCATGGTGAACTTGAGTTTCCCATAGCATTGTTCTTCATTGTGTTGGGGTCGGGGATGATGACGCCCATGTTGTTGATGATTGTTCAACTCATGGTGCTCTTGGCGCGGAGGGTTGTCATCCTCTTGTTGCTCTTGTCGTGGAGGATATCCATTGTCTTCATGCTCTTGATTGACTTGTTGTTCTTGGCGAGCTTGTGGAGGAGCTCGTCGAGCTCGAGGAGGAACTTGACGATGCACGCGAGCTTGAAATCTTCGTTCTTGAATTTGCTCGCGAAGTGCTTCCTCTTGTTCACGGGCTTGTCGGCCTCGGTCGGCGACGGCTCGACTTGAATCGCGTAGAGCTTTGATGAGGACATCAATACAATTGTTACACCCACAGCCCCTGCTGCTATACATACTGGACCAATTACTAGAGCTCGTGCACGCCAACTAAATTACCAGGTACTTTCGTTTCTTGGTAATGATTCTAGTGTTCATGAGAATATGATGCTGCCTAAATTGGATACATTTGTTTTGCTTACAAATGAAGGGCCTAGCTTGGAGAAGGATGAACATTGGAGCAAGAACAAGCATGGAGATGATGGCATGCGCAAGGGAAACAAGAACGAAGTTACAAGTGATGATTTCAGGACTTTGAAGCCACCATAATGGGTGCATGAAGCCTTGGACGAAATATACAAGATGCCACTTCATAAATTTCGTCCCGAGGCTATTTTAGGTGCTGCGTCACCTTATTATTGGGCCAGGCCCATGTAATTTCGAAATACATAAGTATAGGCTATTTTTAGAGTCCGTATGTGTGGGGAAACAAGAGATAGGGTTGATGATGAGGACATGACTACCTTGGATATGACCAAAAATATTGCATATATGCATATTTGTCAGGTGATTTCTAGTGCAAACTATTCAATAATCTATTTATGTTATCCAGAACAAAAATACTTCACACACTTTTGTGTTTTGTCTAATTGCAGGTGTATGGGACATTTGTACAATCCACATATGAAGATAAGGAAGAAAGAGATGTTTATTTGCTGTCCAAAAAGTTCTCTCACGTCACTTTTGGCCCAAGAGAAGATAGAGTCCAAGTCTCTCACGTTCTGGATTCAGATTCGGACTACACAGACACACCTGACTCAAAACAGACACAAGTTTTTCATACGGACTCCGAATTGGGTGATTCTTTTTTTGTTGGAAACTAGATTTCGTGCACTTTCCAACCCAATTGGAATCACCTTCAAATTAGTCCGGAGCGTTGAGTTGTGGACGAAACAATCTGATGCTGCAGCAGAATCCGAGTCAAACTACAAGTCCAAAGGTGTTACATCACCTCCACTTGGGCCCATTGGCCTTGTACGACCTAGATTTAGTTTTAGGCTGCCTTGGGACGTCCTCCCACCTCCTTGGCCGCCACCCCTTGCTCCTATATAAGTAGATCCATCTAGTAGCTTTTCCTTGGGATTTGTTTAGTTAAAAGTTAGCCATTGCAACTTCGTGTACTTCGTTTGTGTCCAACGACCAGACCAAGACCGCTTACGGATCCCCACCTTTATCAATACTTCATATATACTCGCAATATTCAGATTGCTTTTATCATATTCTTGCTTGTGCTTCGATTGCTTGCAGGAATAGACCTTCGTGGTCAGGTTGATTGTGCTCCGGCGTGATCAATAACCTCTCGGAGTTGGTTTAGCGATTGCTAAGGCGCAACGTCGTGGACGTTTGTAGTCGGATCGTCAAAGTCGTCTCCACCAAATCGATAGTTATCATCTCATCGAAAGATCGGGACACCCCGCCTTCTATCAGATGGGCACGAAATTTTTTCGACCAATTTTTTTTTTCGACTGCCCGGACCCAAAAGCTGGAAACGGGTAAAAAAAACTTCCTATAATGGCACCTGTCTCAAAACACTCAGAAACACCTAAAAATAGGATAGCCAGAAATTTTTTCGAAAAATGCGTTTTCGAAAAATTTTGGGCCTAAACGGAGCGTGGCTACCCGATTTTTTTTTTCCGAAACCTACTCCGGCAAGGAAACACGAATCGGAAACTAGATGGATCTCGAAAACAACCCTAATAAGCAAGGAACTCGGATTGGTGGTGGATATATGGTGGTGGTATATGGCAGCGGTGGTGGTAGCGGTGGTAGTATATGGATATGGATCGGTGGTGGTATATGGACACGGATTGGTGGTGGTATATGGATACGGATTCGGAGCGGTGGCGGATAAGCGGTGGTGGTAGATGGCAGGGGCGATGATGATGGTGCGGCGGCGGCGTGACAACTTATGACCAGAACTCGAAACTCTAAAAGACTAGACTCTAAGACCAGCAACTAGACACGACGATGCAACCGCAAATTCAACAAAGCAAAACCCTAAAAAGATTATGCAAAGGCTCAGATTGCTTCGGATATGATGAACTAACCCTAATTTTTTTTGTGGCTTTTTCGTGGACTGTAGGTATGAAGAAAAGACTCGATCTAAACTACAAAAAACTGTAAAATCTCACCGAGCAACCTGGAAATCTGATACCACTTGATAGAGGCAAAGGTGTCCCGTCTTTCGATGAGATGATGGATATCGCTTTGGTGGAAGTCGACTTTGACGATCCGACTACGAACGTGCGAGGACGTCGCGCCTTAGCAATCGCTAAACCAACTCCGAGAGGTTATTGACCACGCCGGAGCACGATCAACCTGACCACGAGGGTTTGTTTCCTGCGAGCAAACGAAGAACAAGCAAGAAACTGAGATTGCAATCTGGATATTGCGAATATAAGATGAAAGCTTTATTGATCAAGGTGGGGTTCTGTGACGCCTTTGTCTGGTCGTTGAACACAAACGAAGTACGCGAAGTTGCAGCTATGGCGAACTTTTAATCTAAACAAAACCCAAAGTCTAAACGATGCCCTAAGGGCTGTATATATGGAGGAAGAGGGTGGGAATTTCGTGGCCCTTGGTGGAGGGGTCCGAAATCAACCCTATCTCTTGTTTCCCCACACATACGGACTCTAAAAATAGCCTATACTTATGTATTTCGAAATTACATGGGCCTGGCCCAATAATAAGGTGACGCAGCACCTAAAATAGCCTCGGGACGAAATTTATGAAGTGGCATCTTGTATATTTCGTCCAAGGCTTCATGCACCCATTATGGTGGCTTCAAAGTCCTGAAATCATCACTTGTAACTCCGTTCTTGTTTCCCTTGCGCATGCCATCATCTCCATGCTTGTTCTTGCTCCAATGTTCATCCTTCTCCAAGCTAGGCCCTTCATTTGTAAGCAAAACAAATGTATCCAATTTAGGCAGCATCATATTCTCATGAACATTAGAATCATTACCAAGAAACGAAAGTACCTGGTAATTTAGTTGGCGTGCACGAGCTGTTTTGAAGAATAATAAGAAAATGTGGGAGGAATGCTTGCCTCATATTGAATTTGCTTATAATCGTTCATTGCATTCTACTACTAAGATGTGCCCTTTTGAAGTTGTGTATGGTTTCCTACCTCGTGCACCTATTGATTTGTTGCCTCTTCCATCTTCGGAGAAGGTTAATTTTGATGCTAAACAACGTGCTGAATTGATTTTAAAAATGCATGAGTTAACTAAGGAAAACATTGAGCGCATGAATGCTAAATATAAACTTGCTGGAGATAAGGGTAGAAAACATGTTGTGTTTGCACCTGGAGATCTTGTTTGGTTACATTTGCGTAAGGATAGATTTCCTGATTTGCGCAAATCAAAGTTAATGCCACGTGCTGATGGTCCCTTTAAGGTGTTAGAGAAAATAAATGATAATGCATATAAACTTGAGGTGCCTGCAGATTTTGGGGTTAGTCCCACTTTTAACATTGCAGATTTGAAGCCTTATTTGGGTGAGGAAGATGAACTTCCGTCGAGGACGACTTCATTTCAAGAAGGGGAGGATGATGAGGACATCAATACAATTGTTACACCCACAGCCCCTGCTGCTATACATACTGGACCAATTACTAGAGCTCGTGCACGCCAACTAAATTACCAGGTACTTTCGTTTCTTGGTAATGATTCTAATGTTCATGAGAATATGATGCTGCCTAAATTGGATACATTTGTTTTGCTTACAAATGAAGGTCCTAGCTTGGAGAAGGATGAACATTGGAGCAAGAACAAGCATGGAGATGATGGCATGCGCAAGGGAAACAAGAACGGAGTTACAAGTGATGATTTCAGGACTTTGAAGCCACCATAATGGGTGCATGAAGCCTTGGACGAAATATACAAGATGCCACTTCATAAATTTCGTCCCGAGGCTATTTTAGGTGCTGCGTCACCTTATTATTGGGCCAGGCCCATGTAATTCCGAAATACATAAGTATAGGCTATTTTTAGAGTCCGTATGTGTGGGGAAACAAGAGATAGGGTTGATTTCGGACCCCTCCACCAAGGGCCACGAAATTCCCCCCCTCTTCCTCCATATATACAGCCCTTAGGGCATCGTTTAGACTTTGGGTTTTGTTTAGATTAAAAGTTCGCCATAGCTGCAACTTCGCGTACTTCGTTTGTGTTCAACGACCAGACAAAGGCGTCACAGAACCCCACCTTGATCAATAAAGCTTTCATCTTATATTCGCAATATCCAGATTGCAATCTTAGTTTCTTGCTTGTTCTTCGTTTGCTTGCAGGAAACAGACCCTCGTGGTCAGGTTGATCGTGCTCCGGCGTGGTCAATAACCTCTCGGAGTTGGTTTAGCGATTGCTAAGGCGCGACGTCCTCGCACGTTCGTAGTCGGATCGTCAAAGTCGACTTCCACCAAAGCGAAATCCACCATCTCATCGAAAGACGGGACACCTTTGCCTCTATCAAGCTTGTTGCACTGCAAGGGCTTGAGCGTCACAGAGTTGTTGTTCTTGACGTTGTGCCTCGGCATCTTGAGCATTTTGGTGTAGACGCGTTCGCTCTTCCTCTTCATGTTGGCGTTGCCATTGCCGTTCTCGTGCTAGCGCAAAGGCCTCTTGAGTTTGACGTCGTCGGCGCTCTTGAGAGTCGGTGTCGTGTAGGGGATTAAGGCTTGCTTGACGATCGTGGTGCGCGGTTCGGCAAAGAGTGTTCGATGTCGGTGTACTTGAGCCGGAGAGTGTGAAGTCGGAGTGTCAGCTTGAACGGCTCCTTCTTGAAGTGTAAGAAGAGTGGTTGAGCAACAAAGCGCGAATCTCGTCCATCCTTGCGTCATTCTCTTGCTTGTGATCGTCGAGCTTGTGGTCGAAGTAGTCCCTTGTACGTTGCTCGGAAAGTCGCAAGTCGGCGGCAAGGTTGTCGATGCGTTCACTCATAGCTTGTTGCTCTTGATGCAAAGCACGTCGTGCACCAAAGAGGTGACTCTTGGTGACGAAGGAGTTCATGTCATCGTCTTGCTCCATGAAGAGTGGGTTGGTAGAAGTACTTGGCCTATCCATAATTCCAAGACAAATGTGAGTGGTAGAAAGAGAAGAACGAATACCAAATGTACCTAGACCAAAGTTGAAAGTGGATCGATGATCACTCCAATGTAGGATAAGGAAATAGCACAATTGGTACTAGCTCTTGTCGGGTTCTCACACCTACACAAGTAAAAGCTTATGGTGGAGCTTGGTTAGGATGGTGGCACAAAATTTCATGCAACTGTAAGTGAGCTTCAATAATGTTGGAAAAGACTCGCAAGATGCAATGTAACAAGTAGACCAAGCATATAAGGTACACGGAAACACACACACAAGAAGATAAGTGGGGTCGTGCAACCAAAGGTGAGCCAAAATGTGGAATCCACAAAAATGCTCTTGTTGCACAACACTAGAGAGACGCTAGCACGATTGCACAATAGGCGGATACAAGAACTTGTGCACAACCTACTTAGCAAAAATGCAACGACTTCTATCCCAAGTATGCTCTATGCAAGGTGTTGCTATGATATGATCCAAGATGATCGAGTATGTGATACAGGCAAAGGTGTCCCGTCTTTCGATGAGATGGTGGATTTCGCTTTGGTGGAAGTCGACTTTGACGATCCGACTACGAACGTGCGAGGACGTCGCGCCTTAGCAATCGCTAAACCAACTCCGAGAGGTTATTGACCACGCCGGAGCACGATCAACCTGACCACGAGGATCTGTTTCCTGCGAGCAAACGAAGAACAAGCAAGAAACTAAGATTGCAATCTGGATATTGCGAATATAAGATGAAAGCTTTACTGATCAAGGTGGGGTTCTGTGACGCCTTTGTCTGGTCGTTGAACACAAACGAAGTACGCGAAGTTGCAGCTATGGCGAACTTTTAATCTAAACAAAACCCAAAGTCTAAACGATGCCCTAAGGGCTGTATATATGGAGGAAGAGGGGGGAATTTCGTGGCCCTTGGTGGAGGGGTCCGAAATCAACCCTATCTCTTGTTTCCCCACACATACGGACTCTAAAAATAGCCTATACTTATGTATTTCGAAATTACATGGGCCTGGCCCAATAATAAGGTGACGCAGCACCTAAAATAGCCTCGGGACGAAATTTATGAAGTGGCATCTTGTATATTTCGTCCAAGGCTTCATGCACCCATTATGGTGGCTTCAAAGTCCTGAAATCATCACTTGTAACTCCGTTCTTGTTTCCCTGGCGCATGCCATCATCTCCATGCTTGTTCTTGCTCCAATGTTCATCCTTCTCCAAGCTAGGCCCTTCATTTGTAAGCAAAACAAATGTATCCAATTTAGGCAGCATCATATTCTCATGAACATTAGAATCATTACCAAGAAACGAAAGTACCTGGTAATTTAGTTGGCGTGCACGAGCTCTAGTAATTGGTCCAGTATGTATAGCAGCAGGGGCTGTGGGTGTAACAATTGTATTGATGTCCTCATCATTTAGCGATTGCTAAGGCACAACGTCGTTGCACGTTTGTAGTCGGATCGTCAAAGTCGTCTCCACCAAATCGACAGTTATCATCTCATCGAAAGATAGTTATCATAGCATATTTGTTGTCGTGGATAGATTCTCGAAAATGGCACACTTTATACCATGTCATAAAAGCGATGATGCTGTTAATGTTGCTGATTTGTTCTTTCATGAAATTATTCGCTTGCATGGTGTGCCAAATACTATTGTTTCAGATCGTGATACTAAATTTCTTAGCCACTTTTGGAGATGTTTATGGGCTAAGTTGGGGACTAAACTGCTTTTTAGTACTACTTGTCACCCCCAAACTGATGGACAAACTGAAGTAGTCAATAGAACGTTGTCTACTATGCTTAGGGCTGTTTTGAAGAATAATAAGAAAATGTGGGAGGAATGCTTGCCTCATATTGAATTTGCTTATAATCGTTCATTGCATTCTACTACTAAGATGTGCCCTTTTGAAGTTGTGTATGGTTTCCTACCTCGTGCTGGTATCAGAGCCAGGTTGCTCGGTGAGATTTTACAGTTTTTTAGTAGTTTAGATCGAGTCTGCTCTTCATACCTATAGTCCACGAAAAAGCCACAAAAAAAAATTTAGGGTTAGTTCATCATATCCGAACCAATCTGAGCCTTGCATAATCTTTTTAGGGTTTTGCTTTGTTGAATTTGCGGTTGCATCGTCGTGTCTAGTTGCTGGTCTTAGAGTCTAGTCTTTTAGAGTTTCGAGTTCTGGTCATAAGTTGTCACGCCGCCGCCGCACCATCATCATCGCCCCTGCCATCTACCACCACCGCACCGAATCCGTATCCATATACCACCACCAATCCGTGTCCATATACCACCACCGATCCATATCCATATACTACCACCGCTACCACCACCGCTGCCATATACCACCACCATATATCCACCACCAATCCGAGCTCTTTGCTTATTAGGTTTGTTTTCGGGATCCATCTAGATTCCGATTCGTGTTTCCTTGCCGGAGTAGGTTTCGGAAAAAAAAAATCGGGTAGCCACGCTCCGTTTAGGCCCAAAATTTTTCGAAAACGCATTTTTCAAAAAAAATTCTGGCTATCCTATTTTTAGTCGTTTCTGAGTGTTTTGAGACAGGTGCCATTATAGGAAGTTTTTTTTGACCCGTTTCCAGTTTTTGGGTCCGGGCAGCCGAAAAAAAAAAATTGGTCGAAAAAATTTCGTGCCCATCCTGTCAGTTTGAGCTAGGAAGAGTTTTGAGACACTCGCCATCATAGTGATTTTTCGCAAACAAAAAAAAGCAGCGCAAAAAAAAAAAGAGAGCGCAAAAAAAAAAGAGCGAAAAAAAAATTCAGAGTGTGCTTTTCCCTTGTTTACGTGCCGCGCCGTGATTTTGTTAGTGTTCTAGGCTCGCGTCTCTAGCACAGTCTAGCCTAGGACCAGCACAGTACCGTCGTTGAGCGTTTATTCAACTTTGCATCTCTGAATTGATTATTGCTGACCCTTTTTGCTACCATATTATAAGCCTTCCCAGCTCCACATACATCTACGTCGTGCGTTTGACTCTCCCTGGTAATCGCTCTATCCAAGCTTTGAGAGTTTTTGACTACAACGGTTGCCGATCACCGCCTGCTGCTGGGTAAGAACTCGTAAGAATTTGAGATTTGCTTGACGGATTTGTGACACCCACCACCACCACTTGTTCGTAGTCTGTAGGATCATATTCTTGTGTGTTTCTATTGCTGCTAACCATGCCAGGATCACAAGCCGACGAGATTGACTGGGAGAATTTATCGAACAAGGAGCTTCATGATAAGTTTCAGCAAATGATGACTGAACAGGTGCAAGATGTGCTGAACAATTTTGAAGAGGCCATGGAGAAGATCACTGGCTTTGAGAAGACGTTCGAAACAAAGCTCGATAACAAGTTTAATGAATTGCTCGCGCGTCTTCCACCACCACCACCCGCTGCAGCTAATGCACCTCTCCAACAACAACAACAACAACGACTACCTCCACGTCGCGAAGCAGACCTCCGCCGAGCAAGCCGTGTTCCTCTTGCGTTTGGCCAAACTGTTGGTGCTGCTGTTGATACTTCTGTGGCTCCTGCTGCTGATGCGGAGGAGGATGATTATGTGGGAGATTATGAGGATGAGGTTTGATGAGGACATCAATACAATTGTTACACCCACAGCCCCTGCTGCTATACATACTGGACCAATTACTAGAGCTCGTGCACGCCAACTAAATTACCAGGTACTTTCGTTTCTTGGTAATGATTCTAATGTTCATGAGAATATGATGCTGCCTAAATTGGATACATTTGTTTTGCTTACAAATGAAGGGCCTAGCTTGGAGAAGGATGAACATTGGAGCAAGAACAAGCATGGAGATGATGGCATGCGCAAGGGGAACAAGAACGGAGTTACAAGTGATGATTTCAGGACTTTGAAGCCACCATAATGGGTGCATGAAGCCTTGGACGAAATATACAAGATGCCACTTCATAAATTTCGTCCCGAGGCTATTTTAGGTGCTGCGTCACCTTATTATTGGGCCAGGCCCATGTAATTTCGAAATACATAAGTATAGGCTATTTTTAGAGTCCATATGTGTGGGGAAACAAGAGATAGGGTTGATTTCGGACCCCTCCACCAAGGGCCACGAAATCCACCCCCTCTTCCTCCATATATACAGCCCTTAGGGCATCGTTTAGACCTTGGGTTTTGTTTAGATTAAAAGTTCGCCATAGCTGCAACTTCGCGTACTTCGTTTGTGTTCAACGACCAGACAAAGGCGTCACAGAACCCCACCTTGATCAATAAAGCTTTCATCTTATATTCGCAATATCCAGATTGCAATCTCAGTTTCTTGCTTGTTCTTCGTCTGCTCGCAGGAAACAGACCCTCGTGGTCAGGTTGATCGTGCTCCGGCGTGGTCAATAACCTCTCGGAGTTGGTTTAGCGATTGCTAAGGCGCGACGTCCTCGCACGTTCGTAGTCGGATCGTCAAAGTCGACTTCCACCAAAGCGATATCCATCTTCTCATCGAAAGACGGGACACCTTTGCCTCTATCACCTTGCTCCTATATAAGTAGATCCATCTAGTAGCTTTTTCCTTGGGATTTGTTTAGTTAAAAGTTAGCCATTGCAACTTCGTGTACTTCGTTTGTGTCCAACGACCAGACCAAGACCGCTTACGGATCCCCACCTTTATCAATACTTCATATATATCCTCGCAATATTCAGATTGCTTTTATCATATTCTTGCTTGTTCTTCGATTGCTTGCAGGAATAGACCTTCGTGGTCAGGTTGATTGTGCTCCGGCGTGCTCAATAACCTCTCGGAGTTGGTTTAGCGATTGCTAAGGCGCAACGTCGTGCACGTTTGTAGTCGGATCGTCAAAGTCGTCTCCACCAAATCGATAGTTATCATCTCATCGAAAGATCGGGACACCCTCGCCTCTATCAAATCTCTCAGAAAACGCCTATAGAATCCAGCGAGGCCAAGAAAACTCCTCACTTGTGTGACCGTTTTGGGTTGCGGCCAACTCTCAATAGCTTCAGTCTTGGCTTTATCAACTTCAATTCCCTGTGGAGTAACAACATAGCCAAGAAAAGATACTCGGTCGGTGCAAAAGGTGCACTTCCCAAGGTTACCAAACAAACGTGCATCACGTAGAGCAATAAAAACAGCACGTAAATGTTCCAAATGTTCTTCCAAAGATCTGCTATAAATCAATATGTCATCAAAGTAAACTACCACAAATCGTCCAATGAAAGCACGTAAAACTTCGTTCATTAATCTCATGAAAGTACTAGGTGCATTAGTTAACCCAAAAGGCATGACTAACCACTCATATAATCCAAACTTAGTTTTGAATGCTGTTTTCCATTCATCTCCTAATTTCATACGAATTTGATGGTATCCACTACGTAAATCAACTTTGGAGAATATTGTAGAGCCACTCAATTCATCAAGCATATCATCTAGCCTAGGAATAGGATGACGATAACGAATAGTAATATTATTAATGCCTCTACAATCAACACACATACGTGATGTACCATCCTTTTTCGGCACTAGAATAATAGGAACAGCACAAGGACTAAGGGATTCGCGTATATAACCTTTGTCGAGAAGCTCTTGTACTTGACGCATAATCTCCTTCGTCTCCTCTGGATTGGTACGGTATGGTGCACGGTTTGGCAGTGAAGCACCGGGAATTAAGTCAATCTGATGCTCAATCCCTCGAATAGGCGGTAATCCCGGTGGCACGTCTTGTGGAAAGACGTCAGCGAACTCCTGCAAAATGTTAGTGACAGCAGGAGGCAAAGAGGAAGGCATGTCCTCGAATGAAAATAATGCCTCTTTGCACACAAAAGCATAGCAAACAGATTTGCTGAAATCTAGCTCATCAATATCAGATTTGGTGGCAAATAAACATGCACTTTTCAATTTAATTTCAGAAGCAACACTAGATGGTTTATTATTAGGCTTCATTTGTTGCTCAAATTCTTTTGCCACAATCTGATTTTCACTCTTATTCTTCTCCTGTTGTGCTTTATTAGCTCTATTAATACCATCTTTCAAAATGGAATCAGGAGTCATAGGAAGCAAAGTAATATTTTTATCCTTATGAACAAGGGTATAGTGATTGTTTCTACCATGGTGTACAGAATTTTTATCAAATTGCCATGGTCTACCAAGTAATAAGGAACATGCTTGCATAGGTACCACATCACAATCAACATAATCAGCATATGTAGAGATACTAAAATGCACACGAACAGTATGTGTTACCTTAACCTTGCCGCTGTTGTTGAACCATTGGATGTAGTAAGGATGTGGATGTGGTCTTGTGGTGAGAGAAAGCTTCTCCACCATCTCCATGCTAGCCAAGTTGTTGCAGCTCCCTCCGTCTGTGATGACGCGCACAGAACGTTCCTTCACAACTCCCTTGGTATGGAACAAATTGTGCCTCTGATTTTGCTCAGCTTGTGTGACCTGCACACTCAAAACACGTTGAGCAACTAAACATTCATACCTGTCAGCGTCTTCAGGAGCCATGTATTGCGTCTCATGATCAGAATCATCTCCACCATGTTCTTCATGTGTAATAAGAGCCAAAGTCTCCTCATCATAGTCACTAGCGGACTCATATCCACCATCCGCGGTAGCAATCATCACACGCGGAGATTTGCATTCTCTCGCATAATGACCTCCTCCCTTACAACGACGACAAATAATATCACTTGTGTGCCCTGTTGATGCCATGGAAGAAGAAGAACGCTGTGCAGGCCCCGCAGGTGCGCTCTTGGCAGATAATGGTGGTTGTGCCTGTTTTCTTGTATCACGGCTGGAGGTGGCACCGGATGGAGGTGCTGGTGCAGTTGAAGTAGAAGATGCACGTGGTGTCCATGATGAAGGTCGGCCTGCAGAAAAGTTAGTTCGCCCCAATGCTTGTCGATCCTGCACTTCATGTTCAGCTTTACAAGCAAGATGGAATAAACGAGTGATATTAGTATACTCCTTATAGTATAGAATGGTCTGAATCTCTCTATTTAATCCACCCAGAAAACGTGCAAGCATAGCTTCATTCTCCTCAACAATACCACATCTAATCATGCCAGTTTGTAATTCCTGATAATATTCTTCTACAGAATTTTTTCCTTGTCTTAAACGCTGCAATTTTTGAAGCAATTCACGTTGATAATATGGTGGAACCCAACGCGTACGCATAGCAGTTTTCAAAGCAGCCCAAGTAGTTGGAATAGGATACAATCTACAATGTTCAGACCACCATACACATGCAAAACTAGTGAAAGCACAAACAGCAGCAGCAACTCGTCTCTCCTCAGGATATTGTAAACATGTAAATCGTTGTTCAGTTTCTAACTCCCAAGTAAGATATATATCAGGAACATATCTACCCTCAAATGATGGAATATTCAATTTCAGTTTAGGAATATGGACATCATCTCGTACCTGAGGTGGTGGTGCAGGCCTACCATTACGAATATATACCTGAGGTCGACCTGCTGGTGGTGGTACAGGTGGCTGCACGTAGTGTTGATTTTGATCAACCTCATCCTCATAATCTCCCACATAATCATCCTCCTCCGCATCAGCAGCAGGAGCCACAGAAGTATCAACAGCAGCACCAACAGTTTGGCCAAACGCAAGAGGAACACGGCTTGCTCGGCGGAGGTCTGCTTCGCGACGTGGAGGTAGTCGTTGTTGTTGTTGTTGGAGAGGTGCGTTAGCTGCAGCGAGTGGTGGTGGTGGAAGACGCGCGAGCAATTCATTAAACTTGTTATCGAGCTTTGTTTCGAACGTCTTCTCAAAGCCAGTGATCTTCTCCATGGCCTCTTCAAAATTGTTCAGCACATCTTGCACCTATTCAGTCATCATTTGCTGAAACTTATCATGAGACTCCTTGTTCGATAAATTCTCCCAGTCAATCTCGTCGGCTTGTGATCCTGGCATGGTTAGCAGCAATAGAAACACACAAGAATATGATCCTACAGACTACGAACAAGTGGTGGTGGTGGGTGTCACAAATCCATCAAGCAAATCTCAAATTCTTACCAGTTCTTACCCAGCAGCAGGCGGTGATCGGCAACCGTTGTAGTCAAAAACTCTCAAAGCTTGGATAGAGCGATTACCAGGGAGAGTCAAACGCACGACGTAGATGTATGTGGAGCTGGGAAGGCTTATAATATGGTAGCAAAAAGGGTCAGCAATAATCAATTCAGAGATGCAAAGTTGAATAAACGCTCAACGACGGTACTGTGCTGGTCCTAGGCTAGACTGTGCTAGAGACGCGAGCCTAGAACACTAACAAAATCACGGCGCGGCACGTAAACAAGGGAAAAGCACACTCTGAATTTTTTTTTCGCTCTTTTTTTTTTGCGCTCTCTTTTTTTTTTTGCGCTGCTTTTTTTTGTTTGCGAAAAATCACTATGATGGCGAGTGTCTCAAAACTCTTCCTAGCTCAAACTGACAGGATGGGCACGAAATTTTTTCGACCAATTTTTTTTTTTCGGCTGCCCGGACCCAAAAACTGGAAACGGGTCAAAAAAAACTTCCTATAATGGCACCTGTCTCAAAACACTCAGAAACGACTAAAAATAGGATAGCCAGAATTTTTTTTGAAAAATGCGTTTTCGAAAAATTTTGGGCCTAAACGGAGCGTGGCTACCCGATTTTTTTTTTCCGAAACCTACTCCGGCAAGGAAACACGAATCGGAATCTAGATGGATCCCGAAAACAAACCTAATAAGCAAAGAGCTCGGATTGGTGGTGGATATATGGTGGTGGTATATGGCAGCGGTGGTGGTAGCGGTGGTAGTATATGGATATGGATCGGTGGTGGTATATGGACACGGATTGGTGGTGGTATATGGATACGGATTCGGTGCGGTGGTGGTAGATGGCAGGGGCGATGATGATGGTGCGGCGGCGGCGTGACAACTTATGACCAGAACTCGAAACTCTAAAAGACTAGACTCTAAGACCAGCAACTAGACACGACGATGCAACCGCAAATTCAACAAAGCAAAACCCTAAAAAGATTATGCAAGGCTCAGATTGGTTCGGATATGATGAACTAACCCTAATTTTTTTTGTGGCTTTTTCGTGGACTATAGGTATGAAGAACAGACTCGATCTAAACTACTAAAAAACTGTCAAATCTCACCGAGCAACCTGGAAATCTGATACCACTTGATAGAGGCAAAGGTGTCCCGTCTTTCGATGAGATGATGGATATCGCTTTGGTGGAAGTCGACTTTGACGATCCGACTACGAACGTGCAAGGACGTCGCGCCTTAGCAATCGCTAAACCAACTCCGAGAGGTTATTGACCACGCCGGAGCACGATCAACCTGACCACGAGGGTCTGTTTCCTGCGAGCAAACGAAGAACAAGCAAGAAACTAAGATTGCAATCTGGATATTGCGAATATAAGATGAAAGCTTTATTGATCAAGGTGGGGTTCTGTGATGCCTTTGTCTGGTCGTTGAACACAAACGAAGTACGCGAAGTTGCAGCTATGGCGAACTTTTAATCTAAACAAAACCCAAAGTCTAAACGATGCCCTAAGGGCTGTATATATGGAGGAAGAGGGGGGAATTTCGTGACCCTTGGTGGAGGAGTCCGAAATCAACCCTATCTCTTGTTTCCCCACACATACGGACTCTAAAAATAGCCTATACTTATGTATTTCGAAATTACATGGGCCTGGCCCAATAATAAGGTGACGCAGCACCTAAAATAGCCTCGGGACGAAATTTATGAAGTGGCATCTTGTATATTTCGTCCAAGGCTTCATGCACCCATTATGGTGGCTTCAAAGTCCTGAAATCATCACTTGTAACTCCGTTCTTGTTCCCCTTGCGCATGCCATCATCTCCATGCTTGTTCTTGCTCCAATGTTCATCCTTCTCAAAGCTAGGCCCTTCATTTGTAAGCAAAACAAATGTATCCAATTTAGGCAGCATCATATTCTCATGAACATTAGAATCATTACCAAGAAACGAAAGTACCTGGTAATTTAGTTGGCGTGCACGAGCTCTAGTAATTGGTCCAGTATGTATAGCAGCAGGGGCTGTGGGTGTAACAATTGTATTGATGTCCTCATCAACAAGAGTATAGTGATTGTTTCTACCATGGTGTACAGAATTTTTATCAAATTGCCATGGTCTACCAAGTAATAAGGAACATGCTTGCATAGGTACCACATCACAATCAACATAATCAGCATATGTAGAGATACTAAAATGCACACGAACAGTACGTGTTACCTTAACCTTGCCGCTGTTGTTGAACCATTGGATGTAGTAAGGATGTGGATGTGGTCTTGTGGTGAGAGAAAGCTTCTCCACCATCTCCATGCTAGCCAAGTTGTTGCAGCTCCCTCCGTCTATGATGACGCGCACAGAACGTTCCTTCACACCTCCCTTGGTATGGAACAAATTGTGCCTCTGATTTTGCTCAGCTTGTGTGACCTGCACACTCAAAACACGTTGAGCAACTAAACATTCATACCTGTCAGCGTCTTCAGGAGCCATGTATTGCGTCTCATGATCAGAATCATCTCCACCATGTTCTTCACGTGTAATAAGAGCCAAAGTCTCCTCATCATAGTCACTAGCGGACTCATATCCACCATCCGCGGTAGCAATCATCACACGCGGAGATTTGCATTCTCTCGCATAATGACCTCCTCCCTTACAACGACGACAAATAATATCACTTGTGTGCCCTGTTGATGCCATTGAAGAAGAAGAACGCTGTGCAGGCCCCGCAGGTGCGCTCTTGGCAGATAATGGTGGTTGTGCCTGTTTTCTTGTATCACGGCTGGAGGTGGCACCGGATGGAGGTGCTGGTGCAGTTGAAGTAGAAGATGCACGTGGTGTCCATGATGAGGTCGGCCTGCAGAAAAGTTAGTTCGCCCCAATGCTTGTCGATCCTGCACTTCACGTTCAGCTTTACAAGCAAGATGGAATAAACGAGTGATATTAGTATACTCCTTATAGTCTAGAATGGTCTGAATCTCTCTATTTAATCCACCCAGAAAACGTGCAAGCATAGCTTCATTCTCCTCAACAATACCACATCTAATCATGCCAGTTTGTAATTCCTGATAATATTCTTCTACAGAATTTTTCCCTTGTCTTAAACGCTGCAATTTTTGAAGCAATTCACGTTGATAATATGGTGGAACCCAACGCGTACGCATAGCAGTTTTCAAAGCAGCCCAAGTAGTTGGAATAGGATATAATCTACAATGTTCAGACCACCATACACATGCAAAACTAGTGAAAGCACAAACGGCAGAAGCAACTCGTCTCTCCTCAGGATATTGTAAACATGTAAATCGTTGTTCAATTTCTAACTCCCAAGTAAGATATATATCAGGAACATATCTACCCTCAAATGGTGGAATATTCAATTTCAGTTTAGGAATATGGACATCATCTCGTACCTGAGGTGGTGGTGCAGGCCTACCATTACGAATATATACCTGAGGTCGACCTGCTGGTGGTGGTACAGGTGGCTGCACGTAGTGTTGATTTTGATCAACCTCATCCTCATAATCTCCCACATAATCATCCTCCTCCGCATCAGCAGCAGGAGCCACAGAAGTATCAACAGCAGCACCAACAGTTTGGCCAAACGCAAGAGGAACACGGCTTGCTCGGCGGAGGTCTGCTTCGCGACGTGGAGGTAGTCATTGTTGTTGTTGTTGGAGAGGTGCGTTAGGTGCAGCGGGTGGTGGTGGTGGAAGACGCGCGAGCAATTCATTAAACTTGTTATCGAGCTTTGTTTCAAACGTCTTCTCAAGGCCAGTGATCTTCTCCATGGCCTCTTCAAAATTGTTCAGCACATCTTGCACCTGTTCAGTCATCATTTGCTGAAACTTATCATGAAGCTCCTTGTTCGATAAATTCTCCCAGTCAATCTCGTCGGCTTGTGATCCTGGCATGGTTAGCAGCAATAGAAACACACAAGAATATGATCCTACAGACTACGAACAAGTGGTGGTGGTGGGTGTCACAAATCCGTCAAGCAAATCTCAAATTCTTACCAGTTCTTACCCAGCAGCAGGCGGTGATCGACAACCGTTGTAGTCAAAAACTCTCAAAGCTTGGATAGAGCGATTACCAGGGAGAGTCAAACGCACGACGTAGATGTATGTGGAGCTGGGAAGGCTTATAATATGGTAGCAAAAAGGGTCAGCAATAATCAATTCAGAGATGCAAAGTTGAATAAATGCTCAACGACGGTACTGTGCTGGTCCTAGGCTAGACTGTGCTAGAGACGCGAGCCTAGAACACTAACAAAATCACGGCGCGGCACGTAAACAAGGGAAAAGCACACTCTGAATTATTTTTTTTCGCTCTTTTTTTTTGGCGCTCTTTTTTTTTTGCGCTGCTTTTTTTTTTTGCGAAAAATCACTATAATGGCGAGTGTCTCAAAACTCTTCCTAGCTCAAACTGACAGGATGGGCACGAAATTTTTTCGACCAATTGTTTTTTTTTTCGACTGCCCGGACCCAAAAACTGGAAACGGGTCAAAAAAAACTTCCTATAATGGCACCTGTCTCAAAACACTCAGAAACACCTAAAAATAGGATAGCCAGAAATTTTTTCGAAAAATGCGTTTTCGAAAAATTTTGGGCCTAAACGGAGCGCTGTTTTTTTTTTTCCGAAACCTACTCCGGCAAGGAAACACGAATCGGAATCGAGATGGATCCCGAAAACAAACCTATTAAGCAAAGAACTCGGATTGGTGGTGGATATATGGTGGTGGTATATGGCAGCGGTGGTGGTAGCGGTGGTAGTATATGGATATGGATCGGTGGTGGTATATGGACACGGATTGGTGGTGGTATATGGATACGAATTCGGAGCGGTGGTGGTAGATGGCAGGGGCGATGATAATGGTGCGGCGGCGGCGTGACAACTTATGACCAGAACTCGAAACTCTAAAAGACTAGACTCTAAGACCAGCAACTAGACACGACGATGCAACTGCAAATTCAACAAAGCAAAACCCTAAAAAGATTATGCAAAGGCTCAGATTGGTTCGGATATGATGAACTAACCCTAATTTTTTTTGTGGCTTTTTCGTGGACTGTAGGTATGAAGAACAGACTCGATCTAAACTACGAAAAACTGTAAAATCTCACCGAGCAACCTGGAAATCTGATACCACTTGATACAGGCAAAGGTGTCCCGTCTTTCGATGAGATGGTGGATTTCGCTTTGGTGGAAGTCGACTTTGACGATCCGACTACGAACGTGCGAGGACGTCGCGCCTTAGCAATCGCTAAACCAACTCCGAGAGGTTATTGACCATGCCGGAGCATGATCAACCTGACCACGAGGGTCTGTTACACCCACAGCCCCTGCTGTTATACATACTGGACCAATTACTAGAGCTCGTGCACGCCAACTAAATTACCAGGTACTTTCGTTTCTTGGTAATGATTCTAATGTTCATGAGAATATGATGCTGCCTAAATTGGATACATTTGTTTTGCTTACAAATGAAGGGCCTAGCCTGGAGAAGGATGAATATTGGAGCAAGAACAAGCATGGAGATGATGGCATGCGCAAGGGGAACAAGAACGGAGTTACAAGTGATGATTTCAGGACTTTGAAGCCACCATAATGGGTGCATGAAGCCTTGGACGAAATATACAAGATGCCACTTCATAAATTTCGTCCCGAGGCTATTTTAGGTGCTGCGTCACCTTATTATTGGGCCAGGCCCATGTAATTTCGAAATACATAAGTATAGGCTATTTTTAGAGTCCGTATGTGTGGGGAAACAAGAGATAGGGTTGATTTCGGACTCCTCCACCAAGGGCCACGAAATTCCCCCCTCTTCCTCCATATATACAGCCCTTAGGGCATCGTTTAGACTTTGGGTTTTGTTTAGATTAAAAGTTCGCCATAGCTGCAACTTCGCGTACTTCGTTTGTGTTCAACGACCAGACAAAGGCGTCACAGAACCCCGCCTTGATCAATAAAGCTTTCATCTTATATTCGCAATATCCAGATTGCAATCTTAGTTTCTTGCTTGTTCTTCGTTTGCTCGCAGGAAACAGACCCTCGTGGTCAGGTTGATCGTGCTCCGGCGTGGTCAATAACCTCTCGGAGTTGGTTTAGCGATTGCTAAGGCGCGACGTCCTCGCACGTTCGTAGTCGGATCGTCAAAGTCGACTTCCACCAAAGCGAAATCCACCTTCTCATCGAAAGACGGGACACCTTTGCCTCTATCAAGTGGTATCAGATTTCCAGGTTGCTCGGTGAGATTTTACAGTTTTTTAGTAGTTTAGATCGAGTCTGCTCTTCATACCTATAGTCCACGAAAAAGCCACAAAAAAAAAATTTAGGGTTAGTTCATCATATCCGAACCAATCTGAGCCTTGCATAATCTTTTTAGGGTTTTGCTTTGTTGAATTTGCGGTTGCATCGTCGTGTCTAGTTGCTGGTCTTAGAGTCTAGTCTTTTAGAGTTTCGAGTTCTGGTCATAAGTTGTCACGCCGCCGCCGCACCATCATCATCGCCCCTGCCATCTACCACCACCGCACCGAATCCGTATCCATATACCACCACCAATCCGTGTCCATATACCACCACCGATCCATATCCATATACTACCACCGCTACCACCACCGCTGCCATATACCACCACCATATATCCACCACCAATCCGAGCTCTTTGCTTATTAGGTTTGTTTTCGGGATCCATCTAGATTCCGATTCGTGTTTCCTTGCCGGAGTAGGTTTCGGAAAAAAAAAATCGGGTAGCCACGCTCCGTTTAGGCCCAAAATTTTTCGAAAACGCATTTTTCAAAAAAAATTCTGGCTATCCTATTTTTAGTCGTTTCTGAGTGTTTTGAGACAGGTGCCATTATAGGAAGTTTTTTTTGACCCGTTTCCAGTTTTTGGGTCCGGGCAGCCGAAAAAAAAAAATTGGTCGAAAAAATTTCGTGCCCATCCTGTCAGTTTGAGCTAGGAAGAGTTTTGAGACACTCGCCATCATAGTGATTTTTCGCAAACAAAAAAAAGCAGCGCAAAAAAAAAAAGAGAGCGCAAAAAAAAAAGAGCGAAAAAAAAATTCAGAGTGTGCTTTTCCCTTGTTTACGTGCCGCGCCGTGATTTTGTTAGTGTTCTAGGCTCGCGTCTCTAGCACAGTCTAGCCTAGGACCAGCACAGTACCGTCGTTGAGCGTTTATTCAACTTTGCATCTCTGAATTGATTATTGCTGACCCTTTTTGCTACCATATTATAAGCCTTCCCAGCTCCACATACATCTACGTCGTGCGTTTGACTCTCCCTGGTAATCGCTCTATCCAAGCTTTGAGAGTTTTTGACTACAACGGTTGCCGATCACCGCCTGCTGCTGGGTAAGAACTGGTAAGAATTTGAGATTTGCTTGACGGATTTGTGACACCCACCACCACCACTTGTTCGTAGTCTGTAGGATCATATTCTTGTGTGTTTCTATTGCTGCTAACCATGCCAGGATCACAAGCCGACGAGATTGACTGGGAGAATTTATCGAACAAGGAGCTTCATAATAAGTTTCAGCAAATGATGACTGAACAGGTGCAAGATGTGCTGAACAATTTTGAAGAGGCCATGGATAAGATCACTGGCTTTGAGAAGACGTTCGAAACAAAGCTCGATAACAAGTTTAATGAATTGCTCGCGCGTCTTCCACCACCACCACCCGCTGCAGCTAACGCACCTCTCCAACAACAACAACAACGACTACCTCCACGTCGCGAAGCAGACCTCCGCCGAGCAAGCCGTGTTCCTCTTGCGTTTGGCCAAACTGTTGGTGCTGCTGTTGATACTTCTGTGGCTCCTGCTGCTGATGCGGAGGAGGATGATTATGTGGGAGATTATGAGGATGAGGATGATCAAAATCAACACTACGTGCAGCCACCTGTACCACCACCAGCAGGTCGACCTCAGGTATATATTCGTAATGGTAGGCCTGCACCACCACCTCAGGTACGAGATGATGTCCATATTCCTAAACTGAAATTGAATATTCCACCATTTGAGGGTAGATATGTTCCTGATATATTTCTTACTTGGGAGTTAGAAACTGAACAACGATTTACATGTTTACAATATCCTGAGGAGAGACGAGTTGTTGCTGCCGTTTGTGCTTTCACTAGTTTTGCATGTGTATGGTGGTCTGAACATTGTAGATTATATCCTATTCCAACTACTTGGGCTGCTTTGAAAACTGCTATGCGTACGCGTTGGGTTCCACCATATTATCAACGTGAATTGCTTCAAAAATTGCAGCGTTTAAGACAAGGGAAAAATTCTGTAGAAGAATATTATCAGGAATTACAAACTGGCATGATTAGATGTGGTATTGTTGAGGAGAATGAAGCTATGCTTGCACGTTTTCTGGGTGGATTAAATAGAGAGATTCAGACCATTCTAGACTATAAGGAGTATACTAATATCACTCGTTTATTCCATCTTGCTTGTAAAGCTGAACGTGAAGTGCAGGATCGACAAGCATTGGGGCGAACTAACTTTTCTGCAGGCCGACCTCATCATGGACACCACGTGCATCTTCTACTTCAACTGCACCAGCACCTCCATCCGGTGCCACCTCCAGCCGTGATACAAGAAAACAGGCACAACCACCATTATCTGCCAAGAGCGCACCTGCGGGGCCTGCACAGCGTTCTTCTTCTTCAATGGCATCAACAGGGCACACAAGTGATATTATTTGTCGTCGTTGTAAGGGAGGAGGTCATTATGCGAGAGAATGCAAATCTCCGCGTGTGATGATTGCTACCGCGGATGGTGGATATGAGTCCGCTAGTGACTATGATGAGGAGACTTTGGCTCTTATTACACGTGAAGAACATGGTGGAGATGATTCTGATCATGAGACGCAATACATGGCTCCTGAAGACGCTGACAGGTATGAATGTTTAGTTGCTCAACGTGTTTTGAGTGTGCAGGTCACACAAGCTGAGCAAAATCAGAGGCACAATTTGTTCCATACCAAGGGAGTTGTGAAAGAACGTTCTGTGCGCGTCATCATAGATGGAGGGAGCTGCAACAACTTGGCTAGCATGGAGATGGTGGAGAAGCTTTCTCTCACCACAAGACCACATCCACATCCTTACTACATCCAATGGTTCAACAACAGCGGCAAGGTTAAGGTAACACGTACTGTTGGTGTGCATTTTAGTATCTCTACATATGCTAATTATGTTGATTGTGATGTGGTACCTATGCAAGCATGTTCCTTATTACTTGGTAGACCATGGCAATTTGATAAAAATTCTGTACACCATGGTAGAAACAATCACTATACTCTTGTTCATAAGGATAAAAATATTACTTTGCTTCCTATGACTCCTGATTCCATTTTGAAAGATGATATTAATAGAGCTAATAAAGCAAAACAGGAGACGAATAAGAGTGAAAATCAGATTGTGGCAAAAGAATTTGAGCAACAAGTGAAGCCTAATAATAAACCATCTAGTGTTGCTTCTGAAATTAAATTGAAAAGTGCATGTTTATTTGCCACCAAATCTGATATTGATGAGCTAGATTTCAGCAAATCTATTTGCTATGCTTTTGTGTGCAAAGAGGCATTATTTTCATTCGAGGACGTGCCTTCCTCTTTGCCTCCTGCTGTCACTAACATTTTGCAGGAGTTCGCTGACGTCTTTCCACAAGACGTGCCACCGAGATTACCGCCTATTCGAGGGATTGAGCATCAGATTGACTTAATTCCCGGTGCTTCACTGCCAAACCGTGCACCATACCGTACCAATCCAGAGGAGACGAAGGAGATTATGCGTCAAGTACAAGAGCTTCTCGACAAAGGTTATATACGCGAATCCCTTAGTCCTTGTGCTGTTCCTATTATTCTAGTGCCGAAAAAGGATGGTACATCACGTATGTGTGTTGATTGTAGAGGCATTAATAATATTACTATTCGTTATCGTCATCCTATTCCTAGGCTAGATGATATGCTTGATGAATTGAGTGGCTCTACAATATTCTCCAAAGTTGATTTGCGTAGTGGCTACCATCAAATTCGTATGAAATTGGGAGATGAACGGAAAACAGCATTTAAAACTAAGTTTGGATTATATGAGTGGTTAGTCATGCCTTTTGGGTTAACTAATGCACCTAGTACTTTCATGAGATTAATGAACGAAGTTTTACGTGCTTTCATTGGACGATTTGTGGTAGTTTACTTTGATGACATATTGATTTATAGCAGATCTTTGGAGGAACATTTGGAACATTTACGTGCTGTTTTTATTGCTCTACGTGATGCACGTTTGTTTGGTAACCTTGGGAAGTGCACCTTTTGCACCGACCGAGTATCTTTTCTTGGCTATGTTGTTACTCCACAGGGAATTGAAGTTGATAAAGCCAGGATTGAAGCTATTGAGAGTTGGCCGCAGCCCAAAACGGTCACACAAGTGAGGAGTTTTCTTGGCCTCGCTGGATTCTATAGGCGTTTTGTGAGAGATTTCAGCACCATTGCTGCACCTCTCAATGAGCTTACAAAGAAAGATGTGCCTTTTCTTTGGGGTACCGCACAGGAAGAAGCCTTCACGGTATTGAAAGATAAGTTGACACATGCTCCTTTACTCCAACTTCCTGATTTTAATAAGACTTTTGAGCTTGAATGTGATGCTAGTGGAACTGGATTAGGAGGTGTGTTATTACAAGATGGCAAACCTGTTGCATACTTTTCTGAAAAATTGAGTGGGCCTAGTCTGAATTATTCTACTTATGATAAAGAATTATATGCTCTTGTTCAGACTTTAGAAACATGGCAACATTATCTATGGCCCAAAGAATTTGTTATACATTCTGATCATGAATCATTAAAACATATTAAAAGTCAAGCTAAACTGAATCGTAGACATGCTAAATGGGTTGAATTCATTGAGACTTTCCCTTATGTCATTAAACACAAGAAGGGAAAAGAAAATGTTATTGCTGATGCTTTGTCTCGTCGCTATACTATGCTTTCACAACTTGACTTCAAAATATTTGGTTTGGAGACCATCAAAGATCAATATGTGCATGATGCTGATTTTAAAGATGTAATGCATAATTGTAAAGAAGGAAGAATGTGGAACAAGTTTGTTGTTAACGATGGATTTGTGTTTCGTGCTAACAAGCTATGCATTCCAGCTAGCTCCGTTCGTCTTTTGTTGTTGCAGGAGGCGCATGGAGGAGGATTAATGGGACACTTTGGCGTGAAGAAGACGGAGGACGTACTTGCTACACATTTCTTTTGGCCAAAGATGAGACGGGATGTTGAGCGTTTTATTGCTCGCTGCACTACATGTCAAAAAGCTAAGTCACGCCTCAATCCTCATCGTTTATATATGCCTTTGCCTGTACCTAGTGTTCCTTGGGAGGATATATCTATGGACTTTGTTTTAGGTTTACCTCGAACAAAGAAGGGGAGGGATAGCATATTTGTTGTCGTGGATAGATTCTCGAAAATGGCACACTTTATACCATGTCATAAAAGCGATGATGCTGTTAATGTTGCTGATTTGTTCTTTCGTGAAATTATTCGCTTGCATGGTGTGCCAAATACTATTGTTTCAGATCGTGATACTAAATTTCTTAGCCACTTTTGGAGATGTTTATGGGCTAAGTTGGGGACTAAACTGCTTTTTAGTACTACTTGTCACCCCCAAACTGATGGACAAACTGAAGTAGTCAATAGAACGTTGTCTACTATGCTTAGGGCTGTTTTGAAGAATAATAAGAAAATGTGGGAGGAATGCTTGTGATAGAGGCGGGGTGTCCCGATCTTTCGATGAGATGGTAACTATCGATTTGGTGGAGACGACTTTGACGATCCGACTACAAACGTGCACGACGTTGCGCCTTAGCAATCGCTAAACCAATCTCCAGAGGTTATTAACCACGCCGGTGCACGATCAACCTGACCACGAAGGTCTATTCCTGCAAGCAATCGAAGAACGAGCAAGAATATGATAAAAGCAATCTGAATATTGCAAATATGTATGAAGTATTGATAAAGGTGGGGATCCGAAAGCGGTCTTGGTCTGGTCGTTGGACACAAACGAAGTACACGAAGTTGCGTTGGCTAACTTTTAACTAAACAAATCCCAAGGAAAAGCTACTAGATGGATCTACTTATATAGGAGCAAGGGGTGGCGGCCAAGGAGGTGGGAGGACGTCCCAAGGCAGCCTAAAACTAAATCTAGGTCGTACAAGGCCAATGGGCCCAAGTGGAGGTGATGTAACACCTTTGGACTTGTAGTTTGACTCGGATTCTGCTGCAGCATCAGATTGTTTCGTCCACAACTCAACGCTCCGGACGAATTTGAAGGTGATTCCAATTGGGTTGGAAAGTGCACGAAATCTAGTTTCCCACAAAAAAAGAATCACCCAATTCGGAGTCCGTATGAAAAACTTGTGTGCGATTTGAGTCAGGTATGTCTGTGCAGTCCGAATCTGAATCCAGAACGTGAGAGACTTGGACTCTATCTTCTCTTGGGCCAAAAGTGACGTGAGAGAACTTTTTGGACAGCAAATAAACATCTCTTTCTTCCTTATCTTCATATGTGGATTGTACAAATGTCCCATACACCTGCAATTAGACAAAACACAAAAGTGTGTGAAGTATTTTTGTTCTGGATAACATAAATAGATTATTGAATAGTTTGCACTAGAAATCACCTGACAAATATGCATATATGCAATATTTTTGGTCATATCCAAGGTAGTCATGTCCTCATCAAGGTTGATCAAAATCAGCACTACGTGCAGCCACCTGTACCACCACCAGCAGGTCGACCTCAGGTATATATTCGTAATGGTAGGCCTGCACCACCACCTCAGGTACGAGATGATGTCCATATTCCTAAACTGAAATTGAATATTCCACCATTTGAGGGTAGATATGTTCCTGATATATATCTTACTTGGGAGTTAGAAACTGAACAACGATTTACATGTTTACAATATCCTGAGGAGAGACGAGTTGCTGCCGCCGTTTGTGCTTTCACTAGTTTTGCATGTGTATGGTGGTCTGAACATTGTAGATTATATCCTATTCCAACTACTTGGGCTGCTTTGAAAACTGCTATGCGTACGCGTTGGGTTCCACCATATTATCAACGTGAATTGCTTCAAAAATTGCAGCGTTTAAGACAAGGGAAAAATTCTGTAGAAGAATATTATCAGGAATTACAAACTGGCATGATTAGATGTGGTATTGTTGAGGAGAATGAAGCTATGCTTGCACGTTTTCTGGGTGGATTAAATAGAGAGATTCAGACCATTCTAGACTATAAGGAGTATACTAATATCACTCGTTTATTCCATCTTGCTTGTAAAGCTGAACGTGAAGTGCAGGATCGACAAGCATTGGGGCGAACTAACTTTTCTGCAGGCCGACCTCATCATGGACACCACGTGCATCTTCTACTTCAACTGCACCAGCACCTCCATCCGGTGCCACCTCCAGCCGTGATACAAGAAAACAGGCACAACCACCATTATCTGCCAAGAGCGCACCTGCGGGGCCTGCACAGCGTTCTTCTTCTTCAATGGCATCAACAGGGCACACAAGTGATATTATTTGTCGTCGTTGTAAGGGAGGAGGTCATTATGCGAGAGAATGCAAATCTCCGCGTGTGATGATTGCTACCGCGGATGGTGGATATGAGTCCGCTAGTGACTATGATGAGGAGACTTTGGCTCTTATTACACGTGAAGAACATGGTGGAGATGATTCTGATCATGAGACGCAATACATGGCTCCTGAAGACGCTGACAGGTATGAATGTTTAGTTGCTCAACGTGTTTTGAGTGTGCAGGTCACACAAGCTGAGCAAAATCAGAGGCACAATTTGTTCCATACCAAGGGAGTTGTGAAGGAACGTTCTGTGCGCGTCATCGTAGACGGAGGGAGCTGCAACAACTTGGCTAGCATGGAGATGGTGGAGAAGCTTTCTCTCACCACAAGACCACATCCACATCCTTACTACATCCAATGGTTCAACAACAGCGGCAAGGTTAAGGTAACACGTACTGTTCGTGTGCATTTTAGTATCTCTACATATGCTGATTATGTTGATTGTGATGTGGTACCTATGCAAGCATGTTCCTTATTACTTGGTAGACCATGGCAATTTGATAAAAATTCTGTACACCATGGTAGAAACAATCACTATACTCTTGTTGATGAGGACATCAATACAATTGTTACACCCACAGCCCCTGCTGCTATACATACTGGACCAATTACTAGAGCTCGTGCACGCCAACTAAATTACCAGGTACTTTCGTTTCTTGGTAATGATTCTAATGTTCATGAGAATATGATGCTGCCTAAATTGGATACATTTGTTTTGCTTACAAATGAAGGGCCTAGCCTGGAGAAGGATGAATATTGGAGCAAGAACAAGCATGGAGATGATGGCATGCGCAAGGGGAACAAGAACGGAGTTACAAGTGATGATTTCAGGACTTTGAAGCCACCATAATGGGTGCATGAAGCCTTGGACGAAATATACAAGATGCCACTTCATAAATTTCGTCCCGAGGCTATTTTAGGTGCTGCGTCACCTTATTATTGGGCCAGGCCCATGTAATTTCGAAATACATAAGTATAGGCTATTTTTAGAGTCCGTATGTGTGGGGAAACAAGAGATAGGGTTGATTTCGGACTCCTCCACCAAGGGCCACGAAATTCCCCCCTCTTCCTCCATATATACAGCCCTTAGGGCATCGTTTAGACTTTGGGTTTTGTTTAGATTAAAAGTTCGCCATAGCTGCAACTTCGCGTACTTCGTTTGTGTTCAACGACCAGACAAAGGCGTCACAGAGCCCCACCTTGATCAATAAAGCTTTCATCTTATATTCGCAATATCCAGATTGCAATCTTAGTTTCTTGCTTGTTCTTCGTTTGCTCGCAGGAAACAGACCCTCGTGGTCAGGTTGATCGTGCTCCGGCGTGGTCAATAACCTCTTGGAGTTGGTTTAGCGATTGCTAAGGCGCGACGTCCTCGCACGTTCGTAGTCGGATCGTCAAAGTCGACTTCCACCAAAGCGATATCCATCATCTCATCGAAAGACGGGACACCTTTGCCTCTATCAACAACTATGTTAAGATAATTGATAAAGAAAATTTAGCATTTTGCTTCAAATATTCTTATTGAAGATCGGAGTACCACAGACATGCTTCGAGATAGCATTGACATGGTCTTCAAGCAAGTTCGGACCTTGGATATTCAAAGGATTGATCGGGAATAACTTATAGAATAAGTCTTACAATTTCCTCATGGAAGAATGGTTAACCTTGCCAAAAAGGTAGAACTATAACAATAGGTCCTCCGGCCAGGTGTGCTAGGCGTGTCATCACCTTACCGGGTTACATAACGACCAATGCAATAATTCTTGGAAATATGTTTCCAACATCATATCTAACAGAGAATCGGATCTGATTGGTGTCGGATACCTCAGACTCGGGATGTCTGAGAACAAAAGGTGCAACACAAATTGATGAGATGACATAGTAAGATTCTCGGGAATTGAACTCTGGAAGTAAGTTCTGAAACAAGAGTTCATCATTAAACCAAGGAGAGGATGAGTAGGTGGCTGATGGACTCAACAACAATTCATCGAGATTTCCAAAAGGATGGATTTCCACAATCATGTGATCAAGGAGATAACATTTGTCAGATCAAATGATGTCATGATGTATGCCCAGGGGAAACATACACAATTAAACATTGACTAAAAGGTGCATCAAAAATATGGACCAAGTACACGATCAATGTTATGATGACGAGTTAATAATCAACACATGAAGAAAGAAACTATCATTTATAACTTACAAGCAATAGGGTTGCAAGAAGTTTTGAACTCACACATCATAGTTCATTTGCCAGCATTCCAGTTATAAACAACACGGGGACCAAGAAGGAATGGTGATGGTGAGAAGTATCACTTGTATCAAGAATTCTCAAGAGGTGGTGAAATTCCAAGGTAAAGAAGAAGAAAATGTTGGATAGCAAGGAACTCAAGGTATAACACAAAACACGAACAAGTTTGTGTTGGAGGGAAGGCAATAAAGTGGCCGATGATAACACAAATCATCAAGGGCAAGGATGGTATTTCTCTTCATGAATTCGATTGATATCCTAGAAGAGCTCATAAGGTTGATGACGATCATGACACATTTGTCGAGAGATTTCATGAAGATCTAATCAATCAGTGATGACATCAAGTCATAGGTATGATGAAGCGAAAGCTTATTGGAATCATGGGTACGACACAAACTCGAAATCAAGCTTGCTGTTCAAGGTGAAATGATATGACAAGGGAAATCGACATAAGCTTAGATCATCATCAAAAAAAATTATGCTCCGGGAAGAAGGACCGGGTAGCATGGTTAAAATTTAGCACGATAAGGATATAGCCAATCAGGCTAGGAATGACTAGAAGGATTATTAAACTCATAAGCAACAAAATTATTTATTGAATCGGAGTGCTGAATCGATTCACTTATCAGTGTTCTTAAGTCATACTAGACGAAGACTCGTAGGAAGCAATACTAGAGGAAGACTCATTGGAAGCAACACAGTTCTTTGATATTCTCGAGATACTGGGGGTAATACTTGAGGAATATCAAAATAGAGGTTGCAGAGATGTATTATTCTCCAAAAGTCAAGTGCTTTAACTTGTCTGAGAAAAGGAATCAAAGTTGAACAATCATGGTCGGAACAACAGCTGCAAAAGGATTGAGCGTGTCTGGTAATGTGGTGCACCCCTGCAGGGTAGCTTATCTATTCGAATAATCGTGTCCTTCGTTAAAAGGATGACCTAGAGTTGTACTTCGAACTTATGACAAGTAGAACTGGATACTTAATAAAACACACCTCTTACAAGTTCCAGAGACAACCCGGTGATCGCTTTCTCACAGGGCGACGAGGGGAGGATCGTCGAGTAGGATTATGTTATGCGGCGTTCCTTGATGCTGCTCTTGCTACTCTATTCTACATGCTTCAAGATGGAGGCTGCCAGAAGCATAGTCTTCGATATGACTAGCTATCCCCCTCTTATTCTGGCATTCTATAGTTCAGTCCAGAGATTTACCCATTTCATCGATACCAATGCATATGTAGTGTAGATCCTTGCTTGTGAGTACTTTGGATGAGTACTCACGGTTGCTTTGCTCCCTCTTTTCCCCCTTTCCTTCTCTTCTCGGATGTCACAACTAGATGCTAGAGCCCAGGAGTCAGACGCCATCGTTGACGATGACTCCTACTACACCGAGTGTTCCTACTACTACGTGCATGTCACTGACGACCAAGAGTAGTTAGGAGGATCCCATGCAGGAGACTTGCGCCTCTTTCGATCTATATCCCAGTTTGTGCTAGCCATCTTATGGCACCTTGTTTAACGTTATGTCTATACTCAGATATGGTTGCTTCCGCTGACTCGTCTGTGATTGAACACTTGTATTCGAGCCCTCGAGGCCCCTGGCTTGTAATATGATGCTTGTATGACTTATTTGATTTAGAGTTGTGTTGTGATATCTTCCTGTCAGTCTCTGATCTTGATCGTACACGTTTGCGTGCATGATTAGTTTACGATTGAATCAGGGGTGTCACACTGACCCCGGCGGCCACCTCCCTACAGTCCCACCGACATGGCTTTGTCAGATCTCAACTTGAGCTTGGAAAGGCGTTCGAAGAATATGTCAAGAAGCAATGTGATGCAATCGTCAATGCTCAAGATGCGCCAAGATCTACCAAGTTCTTCCTCATGGTGGAATTCACCAGATCAATGATCCAACTCAACCCTGAACCAGTGAGCCTAATCATTCAAGCTTTCTTCGGTGGCACTGCCAAACTTTTCAAGGTATCTCATCTACGCACCTGGTCATACAAATTTTGTGTCTCTTCGCCGGAATTAGGTTTCGAGATCATCAGGGGAGGAAACTTGTATTCCAATCTTTTTAGCTTGAATTTTCTTTTGTTGGGAGAAGGGGATGCTGATCTCAAGGATCTTTACCTTCGTTATCAAAATTCAGCAAACAAATATCGGACCATTGTGACTAATACGCGATCTCATCGATCATATGCTCAGGCTGTTCAAGGGCCATGTTTCTTTTCTTCCCGAAGATTACATCCAACCAATTTGAACCACACAAATTCAAACTGTTCTTCCCATGATCGCGCCTTGCAACAGTCAAGGGGCTCTGTTAACTCCATATTAACTGCGCCCAATAATACATCGCCAGGAGGGGCGGGATAGGCGCGCTTTGAATCAATGGGTCATCCAGCCCACGAAGAGTCCAGCCAATTCTGTGCCCGTTGCCTTATGACGGGCCACTTGAGGCCCAAATGCGGGAACAAGATTCGCTGCAAATCTTGTAAGCGATGGGGGCATATAGTAGTTAACTGTAGATTTCAGGCCGAAACTGCCGGTCCACATTCCTCATCTGTCTTGGCAAATCAACCACTTTTGGTAGCAAATCGTGAGCCAAGTGGCAGTGAACTGCCGGACCTAGCTGTTAGAGACCCAATCGTTATGGCTTCCCGTAATGTTCTCTCTGCAGAAAATTTACTGCCCTCTACTCAGGACTCTGCCAATGCTCCTTTCCTACCTCTGACCCGTCGCCCTCCGTAGTCTCATCAACCAAACCCCCAAAGTAGGGTTTCTCCATTGCTCCGCATCTCCAGCTCCGTTCCGGCGATGCCATCGACCATGGCAACATTCCCCTTCGATCCTACACCGTTCTTGCTTCCTGGCACTCAAGCTATTGAGGTGGAGGGATGGCCAGCGAGGGCAAGAGTCATCCATGGTGACATGCAGTCGTCCAACAAGAATCTTGCCATCACCACTCTTGTGCCAATGCCCCAAGGTGAAGTTGCTTTTGCCAATGCCAGAGATGTTCTCAGTGATTTTCTGATTTCGCAAAGGGTAGTGTTCTTGTCAATCTCCAAATGTCCTTTTGGTCAAGCGTTTGTTAGATGCAATAGTAAGGCAGACAGAGATTCATTGGTCAATAGGAGCCCACACCCATTCGATGATTGTCGGTGTCAAAACGGGCAGATCTCGGGTAGGGGGTCCCGAACTGTGCGTCTAAGGTCGATGGTAATAGGAGACAAGGGACACGATGTTTACCCAGGTTTGGGCCCTCTCTATGGAGGTAATACCCTATGTCTGGCTTGATTGATATTGATGAATATGAGTATTACAAGAGTTGATCTACCTCGGGATCATAATGACTAAGCCCTAGAGGTCTAGCTTGTATGGCTATGATAATGAGTATGTTATCCGGACTAAGTCCTCCGGTTTATATAGACACCAGGAGGATCTAGGGTTACATAAGGTCGGTTACAAAGAAAGGAATCTACATATTCGACGCCAAGCTTGCCTTCCACGCGAAGGAGAGCCCTATCCGGACATGGGTGCAGTCTTCGGTCTTCGTACCTTCACAACCCATCAGTCCGGCCCATGGCTAATAGGCCGGATGCCCAAGGACCCCTTAGTCCAGGACTCCCTCAGTAGCCCCCGAACCAGGCTTCAATGACGAGGTGTTCGGCGCGCAGACTGTCTTCGGCATTGCAAGGCGGGTTCCTCCTCCAATGTCTTCCATGTAATGTGTTCGGCTTTCAATTCAATTCCGCACCCCTCGGCTTCTATGCATTTATGTCCTCATCCTCCATGTGTCGGGCGAATGTGGATGGTCAGGGTATTTTTTGCAAATAGCACCCTAGCCCTGCAAGAAAGAATGTCTATTTAAAGGGATTGGATCTTAGATCCTTTCGGTATCACGCGGAGAAAATCTTCAGATACTGCCTGGAGAAACCATTCCAACATGGCCGACATTCCCAGCTCCTCTTCCTGTTCCAACCTAGAGAGAGGCGAGTGGGAGAGGTGCTTCGTGCCCCACAACCAGTTAGTGAAGCTGCAAACGCAGGGATTTCTTCCTCCTGCAGATCTGGCCCCTATTCGAGCAGGACTAGCCTCCTTCAATGGCAAAACCCAGGCGGAGGATTTCCCCAATCCGTCTACGGGAGAACGAGTGTGCTTCATCTCCTATGTGCTGAGGGGCGTGGGATTTCCAATTCACCCATTCCTCCTAGGGCTTCTGGAGTACTATGGCCTCCAGCTGCATAATTTCACCTTGGCCTCCGTCCTGCACATCACAGGTTATGTCGCTTTATGCGAACTATTCCTGGGTTACGAGGCCCATTTCGATTTGTGGAGAATACTATTCTCCCTCGTCCCTCTCAATCAAGGTGGGTCAATTTTTAAAGTGGGAGGAGCCAAAGTGTGGCGCATCGCTGGGACCGGATACCTGTCCGGCATGCCGAAGAAAGCTCCTGAAGAGTGGCCTTCCGAATGGTTCTACATCGACGACGTCACTCTACCCGACCCCGTCCGCATGGGCCTCCCCGAGTTTTCAAATGCTCCACTGAAGAAACGCGATAGCTGGCATCCTCAGAGCCTCGAGGAAGAGCATAGTGCAGAGATCAGGCTGCTGCTGGGCAAGATTAACACGCTTGGCCAGTACGGATTGTCAATAGCCGAGGTCATGGCGATTTCGATAACGCGGGGGGTCTAGCCACTTCAATACAGAGGGCTGCCCATGTGGCATTATAACAGAGAAGACGATGCCTCATGCTATGCCCGAAAGGGCCCAAAGACTCCTGCCGCCCTTGCCAAAATACTGGCCGAGCTGTATAAAGGGGAGAAGGAGGAGTTCACCTGTCTCCAAATTCGAGACGGGTTTCCATGTATAATCCTCCGAGCTGGGTAAGGTTCAGCTCCACTATTTTCTTCTTGTCCCGGAATCATTGTTGATAGGTAGCATCTTATCTTGCTCATAACAGGAATGGCGAAAGGCTATCGAGGGGATCCATGACCCTGCCCCTCAGCCGGAGAATCGCAACCGGGATCTCGACCCCGGATATGAGGAAGATCCGGACATATTTGTGGAACTTGAGGATGGAATATTCTTTCAGATGAGCTACGACGGTACATATGTACCCATTATCGCCGATTACCCCGGCCTCCTTCCCGCCTCACATGTAAGTAATCCTAAGACACCTTATCCAAAAGAGTTTTCTCATTCCTCCTTACCCACTACATTGTCCTATGCTTAGAAGGGGAAGCGTTTGGTGCGCCATGCTGCCCCGGGAGCATCTCTGAAGAGAGTGTCCCCCATACCAGGCAAGCCTTCTAAGAGGAAGGCAAACGAAGATACGGCCGAGCCTTCATCAAAGAGGTATGAATTTTCAAGTATGCACCTTTGCAGTCACATCCAAAGGTGACCTTTTCCGTGTACCCTGTATCAGGAAAAAGGTGTGTCGGACTATATTCGGGGGTCCGGCCAGTCATACTCCCCGCAGCAAGGATTCAAATCCTGTCGTGAAGACGGGGGCTGATGCGGGGGTGACGCCGGACTGTCCTATAGCCGAGGACTCGGTTGATGTATCCGTCACCAACTCGGAAGTGGAGAGCGCCATGAATCATCGGCGCCGCAGGGCCGTTTCAAGACCCTGGCTTTTCAGAATATTCATTTAACGCCTTCAGCTCGGCCGATGCATATATCCAAGCTGCTCGAGATGGTCTTAATAGAGCCACAAAACAGCATTTAAAAGATGTGCAGGTAAGTTTGTTTTGTCTGACTATGATAACCATATGCCAGGTGCTTACGGAGAAGAACACCTTGTTAACTCAGGAACTAGAAAAGTGTCGGAGGCAGCTGTCTGCTGCCAATGCCGAACTGGAGAAATCAAAGAAGGCATCCCCCGGTAATGTTTCCCTCCATTGAGAAATCATAATTGTACACTAATAATGCTGATCTGGTTGCTTATCTTTGTATTGGATCGTTAGACTAACTGCGAGAGCAGCTGGGCGCCACTCGAAGCGAAGAACACGGACCCAAAAAACTGCTAGCAGCGGGCGAGCGTGTGTGTAACAAAACTTGTTCAGGAGAAAAAGAAGCTCCAGGATTCGAACACCAAACTGGGTGAAGAACTAAAAGATGTATCGAGCACAGCTAGCTAACTCTGTGAAGAAGAACAAAAAACTGCGAGGCGGCATATTAAGTATGTGGTCGCATTTATCTTATAACAATTTGGAAGTAAAAGTAGCTAATATAGCTGTGATTGCAGGTATATTAACGGGCCGTCCCGAAGAGGAGGTGTCTGGATCATCAAGTGATCTTCTGCAAGGGCTGTCGCAGTTGCACGAGCAAGCTCGGCAGACAATGCGGACTGTAGCCAAGGCCTTATGGCCATCCGACTCCCCTCCAGGGAGTATGGAGAAGCTTGTAGAGCTGTTCAAGGGAACGCGGCGGCGTATCCGACTGTGGAAGATATCGGCCTGCCGAGAGGGTGCGCGAGAAGCCTGTGCCATGATAAAAACATGATATACCAAGATGGATCCAAATCACATGGCCTGAGTCAGACCGCTAGGGTCAAATGGGGAAGAAATTACCGTTAGTTTAGTATATGGCCAAGTAGATGTGGCTGCTAGATACTCCCAACAGGATTGTAAATTAGACCGCCTGTTGGACAGTATAGAGGAGGAAGTTTTTGAGTCCTAAATGACTATGCACTTTCCTTCTAGCTGGATAATAAGAACAATTTTCATGGCCGACCTTTTCGCTTCGACCTCCGGATCCGAAGGTGCGGAGTGTTTCCGAATACCCTTACGGTAGAGTATACCGGGGTATGCATGGGAACCAGGCGTAGGGGTCATAGTTGCTTGAACAGACAATGTGTATCTGGATAGTTATTTTATATTACATTATGTAAGAAACATCTTCCAGAGAGAATTGGTCAATTAAGGGTTCTTTTCCCTAGGTGTGCATGCATTTAATGTGCATGTCCAAACTGTGATTGAAAAAATCACAGAGTAAGTAACTTCTGGGGTTTCACAATGGAGCGAATGTGGAAACATCTTTAACTCACCGACAGAATATTCCCTTAAGAACGCTAGCTTTCGGCTTCACCCAGTCTGAGGTACACATCCGGATGACCCGGCAGTAACAATCGCAGAGGTGCTCCCTTTATGCCCTAGCCGAACTAACGGGGACGTAGGGCATAAGCACAGGAGCCAGGCAACCCAGCTTGGCCAAAACTTAAGTCATATAGATGCATATACTAGCGAAGAAAAGGTACATATGGAAAAACGCATATGTGGTGAGCTTGATGCTTGAAGAACAATAGCAAGCTTCTGTACGAGAAGCCCCCAGGTATAATGAACATACATATGTACAGATGCACGCATCAGGTAAGGACGGTCTAGCCGTACTGAAGCCGTAAGGCTAAAAAACGAAAAAAGATAAAAAACAAAAAGAGAGAAGAAATAACGTTAATAACAGGGGGAGGAGACGAACACAGAGTTCGGCGCTAGGCATAAAATCGGCGTAGTTTGGCCGCATTCCAGGGGTTCGGCTCCAGGTGAGTGTCTGACGTGTCACGCAGGCGGTACGCTCCTCCGGTTAGAACTTCGTCAATGATGAAGGGACCCTCCCACTTGGGCTTGAGTTTGTCCTTTTTCTTCTTTGACAGGCGTAGAACGAGTTCACCAACGTTATAAGTCTTGGCCCGCACTTCTCTGCTTTGATACCTGCGAGCCTACTGTTGGTAGAATGTGGAACGGGCTTTTGCAATGTCATGCTCCTCCTCCAAGGCATCTAGGCTGTCCTGCCGATCAAGCTCAGCCTCTCCCTCTTCGTACATGCGCACTCTAGGTGAATCATGAATAATATCGCAGGGTACCACTACTTCTGCACCGTACACCATGAAGAAAGGTGTATATCCAATAGTGTGGTTCGGCGTGGTCCGCAGCCCCCAGAGTACGGAGTCAAGTTCCTCCATCCAGTGCTTGTCTGATTCTTTCAAAGACCGCACTAGTCTAGGTTTGATGCCGCTCATAATAAGACCATTAGCCCGTTCGACTTGGCCGTTTTTCTCCGGGTGATAGATTGAGGCGTAATCGAGCTTAATGCCTAGATTAGTACACCAGGTTTTCACTTCATCGGCTGTGAAATTAGAGCCATTATCGGTGAGTATGCTACGTGGGACACCATAACGGTGTACCACGCCGGATAAGAAATCTATTACTGGCCCCGCTTCGGCCGTTTTGACTGGTTTGGCTGTTATCCATTTAGTGAATTTATCCACCATGACCAGCAGATACTTTCTCTTATGGCTTCCTCCTTTAAGGGGTCCGACCATATCGAGTCCCCAGACCGCGAAAGGACAAGTAATGGGGATTGTTTGTAAGGCAGTGGGGGCATATGGCTTTGGTTGCAAAGAGTTGGCATCCGACACAACGTTGGACGAGGTCCTGTGCATCTGCTCGAGCCGTTGGCCAATAAAACCTTGTACGGGAGGCCTTGCTAACAAGGGTCCGAGCTACGGCATGGTGACTGCCGAGTCCGGCATGAATTTTAGCCAAGAGCTGCCGCCCCTCTTCCTTGGAGATACATCGTTGAAGAACTCCGGTAGCGCTTTTCTTATAGAGCTCTCCCTCATGAACCTTGTAAGCCTTCGAACGTCGGACGATGTAGCGGGCCTCATTCTGGTCCTCAGGAAGCTCCTTCCTGCTAAGGTAGCCAGGAAGGGTTCAGTCCATGGGGCAATGACTACCATGATGAGATGCGTCGACGGTGTTTTTTCGGTGGCTGAGCCTCCGATGATGTATGTGTTTCTGGGATCTGGGGTTATGTTTGGATCCGGACTGGTGTTGCCGTTCTCCGCCTACCACACCACGGGTGGCTTAAAAAGCCTTTCCAGAAAGATATTAGGTGGGACAGGGTCACGCTTAGCGTCGATACGAGCAAGAACGTCCGCTGCTTGATTACTTTCTCGAGCCACATGATGGAACTCGAGCCCCTCGAACCGGGCCGACATTTTATGACTGCGTTATGATAAGCTGCCATCTTTGGATCTTTGGCGTTGAAGTCTCCATTTATTTGAGATATTGTGAGGATTGAGTCCCCGCGCACTTCTAGGCATTGTATGCCCATGGAGACGGCCATCCGGAGACCATGCAATAAGGCCTCATATTCGGCTGCGTTATTGGAGTCTGTGCATAGTATTTGGAGTACCTACTAAATGACGTCTCCAGTAGGGGACGTTAAAATGACGCTCGTTCCTAGCCCTGCCAGCATTTTGGAGCCATCGAAATACATAACCCAAATGGAATATGTGTCGTACTCTTTAGGGAGTTTGGCCTCTGTCCATTCGGCGACGAAGTCAGCCAGTACTTGGGATTTAATAGCTCGACGTGGTTTATATGTAATGTCGAATGGGAGGAGCTCAATGGCCCATTTGGCAATCCGGCCCGTGGCATCGCAGTTATTTATAATGTCATTGAGTTGTACTTCGGAAGCCACCGTAATCGAACACTCCTGGAAGTAGTGATGGAGCTTTCGGGATGCCTTGAAGATCGCGTATGCTATCTTTTGATAATGGGGGTACCGAGATTTGCATGGTGTAAGGACAGTGGATACGTAGTATACTGGCTTCTGAAGCGGGAATTTATGTCCGTCCTGTTCTTGCTCAATGACGAGTACGACACTCACCACCTGATGTGTTGCCGATATATAATAACATCGGTTCGCCGGCATTTGGTGCGGCCAGGAATGGATTGCCCGCAAGAAGGGTTTTTATTTCCTCCAGTCCGGTTGTTGCCGCGTCCGTCCACTCGAAGTGCTCTGTTCGCCCTAAAAGGCGATAGAGTGGCAGTGCCTTTTCTCCCAATCTGGAGATGAAGCGGCTTAGAGCTGCCACGCAACCCGCGAGTTTTTGAACTTGTTTAAGGTCTGTTGGCGTAGCCAATTGCGACAAAGCTCGGATTTTAGCTGGATTTGCTTCAATTCCTCTATTGGAAACGATGAAGCCCAGCAGTTTTCCGGCCGGGATGCCGAAAACACACTTTTCCAGATTGAGCTTAATGTCATACACGCGGAGGTTATCGAAGATGAGACGTAAATCGTCTATTAGTGTTTCAACGTGCCTAGTTTTGATGACAACGTCGTCCACATAAGCTTCAACTGTCTTGCCGATCTGTTTCTCCAGGCATGTCTAAATCATGCGTTGGTATGTGGCACCGGCATTCTTGAGCCCAAAAGGCATGGTGTTGAAGCAAAATGGCCCATATGGGGTAATGAATGTTGTTGCAGCTTGATCGGACTCCTTCATTTCGATTTGATGGTATCTATAATATGCATCCAGGAAACACAGTGAGTCGTGTCCTACGGTGGCATCAATGATTTGATCAATGTGGGGGAGGGGGAAGGGATCCTTAGGGCAAGCCTTATTGAGGTCTTTAAAATCGACGCACAACCGTCAGGATTTGTCCTTCTTTGGTACCATCACCAGGTTTGCCAGCCAATTCAGATGTTTTTATTTCTCTGATGAATCCGGCCTCAATTAGCTGGGCTAGCTCCTCCCCCATAGCTTGACGTTTGGGTTCGGAGAAGCGCCGCAGTGTTTGCTTCACCAGTTTATATCCCTTTAATATATTGAGGCTGTGTTCGGCCAACTCGCGTGGGATTCCTAGCATATCAGAAGGGTGCCAGGCGAATATATCCCAATTCTCGCGCAGGAACTCTCGTAGCACGGTGCCAACCGTTGGGTCCAATTGTGCTCCGATGGATGCTGTATTCTTGGGGTCCGTTGGATGGACTTGGAATTTGACTATTTCTTCTGCTGGTTTGAAGGAGGTGGATTTGGGTCGTTTGTCTAGGACCACGTCATCCCTGTCCACCGTAGAGTGCAGCGCGGCTAATTCTTCGGCAGCGAGGGCTTCAGATAATGCCTTGAGGGCCAAGGCTGTGGTTTTGTTCTTGGCGTGGAGTGCTATGTCCGGATCACTAGCTAGAGTGATTATACCGTTGGGCCCAGGCATGTTAAGCTTCATGTATCCGTAATGGGGTACCGCTTGGAAGCGCATAAATGCATCTCGCCCTAAGAGGGCGTGATACCCGCTATTGAAAGGGGCCACTTGGAAGGTTATTTCTTCGGACTGATAACTCTTCGGCGTGCCGAATACCACGTCGAGTGTTATTTTTCCCGCACACCGCGCCTCCCGGCTGGGGATAATTCCTCGGAAGGTCGTGCTGCTTTGCTCAATGCGGCTCCTGTCTGTTTCCATTTTGTGGAGTGTATCTTCGTAGATGCGGTTTAGTCCGCTGCCGCCGTCCACAAGGACCTTGTTAAGCCGAAAGCCATCCACAATTGGACTGAGGACCAAGGCGGCTGGTGCTCGGACTGTCCTGTATTTTGGTTCGTCGCCGGCATTAAAAGTTATAGCCGTGTCGTTCCAAGGGTTTATTGCTGCTATTTGACAGACTTCGGCGAGTCCGCGTAGTGCTCTCTTGCGCCGATTGTTTGAGGCGAATGTCTCGAAGGCTGTCAGTACTTTGTGGTAGTTGTCCTCTGGGGTGTTGTTCTGGGTTATTCTTGGTGAGGATATCCTCGCCGCTCTTGGCCATCGAGCCATCCCTCCAAAACGGTTCCGCGCCCCATACTAGACTTGTATTTCTTTACTATTGAACCGGGCGTGTTGCAAGGGTGCTCCCTTTTCGCCTGAATGAGGGGTTGAGTGGGGATCGATGATTCCCAATGGGTTGCTTGACTTTTCTAGGAGCTTTCCATTGCACTGTACTTTTGTACGATGGTTGCCAAGTCAGCGAAGTGTAGGATGCGACGGCGGTTGATGGCATTGAGGATTCCTTCTTCCTGCAATTGTTGTGGAACACTGAGATTGCTTCCTCGTCGCGGCAATCTTTAATCTTGTTTTTGACAAGAAGGAATCTTGCCCAGAAGTGGTGGACTGTTTCCTGAGACTGCTGTTTTATGCTCATGAGAGCGCTTGTATTCGGGTGGGTGGGTGGATTTAAATCTGAAGCCTGCCCCAGTTTTGGATCCGGAGTCTGAAGGTCTTTCGAACTTAACAGCCGGGATGTCCAATAATTTCTTAGTCCCATCGTCCGATTCTATGTTCGGAGGGTAGGATGGTTCACCTCGCGGGTAGGTGTCCGGCTCTTCGAGACCGGCGATCCGGACATAGTCGTCCTCAATACGGAGGAAGAGTTATCGACTCGCTCCTCGACTACTGCTATCTGGTGGGTGATCGTGATAGAGGCTAAGGTGTCCCGTCTTTCGATGAGATGATGGATATCGCTTTGGTGGAAGTCGACTTTGACGATCCGACTACGAACGTGCGAGGACGTCGCGCCTTAGCAATCGCTAAACCAACTCCGAGAGGTTATTGACCACGCCGGAGCACGATCAACCTGACCACGAGGGTCTGTTTCCTGCGAGCAAACGAAGAACAAGCAAGAAACTGAGATTGCAATCTGGATATTGCGAATATAAGATGAAAGCTTTATTGATCAAGGTGGGGTTCTGTGACGCCTTTGTCTGGTCGTTGAACACAAACGAAGTACGCGAAGTTGCAGCTATGGCGAACTTTTAATCTAAACAAAACCCAAAGTCTAAACGATGCCCTAAGGGCTGTATATATGGAGGAAGAGGGGGGAATTTCGTGGCCCTTGGTGGAGGGGTCCGAAATCAACCCTATCTCTTGTTTCCCCATACATACGGACTCTAAAAATAGCCTATACTTATGTATTTCGAAATTACATGGGCCTGGCCCAATAATAAGGTGACGCAGCACCTAAAATAGCCTCGGGACGAAATTTATGAAGTGACATCTTGTATATTTCGTCCAAGGCTTCATGCACCCATTATGGTGGCTTCAAAGTCCTGAAATCATCACTTGTAACTCCGTTCTTGTTCCCCTTGCGCATGCCATCATCTCCATGCTTGTTCTTGCTCCAATGTTCATCCTTCTCCAAGCTAGGCCCTTCATTTGTAAGCAAAACAAATGTATCCAATTTAGGCAGCATCATATTCTCATGAACATTAGAATCATTACCAAGAAACGAAAGTACCTGGTAATTTAGTTGGCGTGCACGAGCTCTAGTAATTGGTCCAGTATGTATAGCGGCAGGGGCTGTGGGTGTAACAATTGTATTGATGTCCTCATCATCCTCCCCTTCTTGAAATGAAGTCGTCCTCGACGGAAGTTCATCTTCCTCACCCAAATAAGGCTTCAAATCTGCAATGTTAAAAGTGGGACTAACCCCAAAATCTGCAGGCAGCTCAAGTTTATATGCATTATCATTTATTTTCTCTAACACCTTAAAGGGACCATCAGCACGTGGCATTAGCTTTGATTTGCGCAAATCAGGAAATCTATCCTTACGCAAATGTAACCAAAACAAGATCTCCAGGTGCAAACACAACATGTTTTCTACCCTTATCTCCAGCAAGTTTATATTTAGCATTCATACGCTCAATGTTTTCCTTAGTTAACTCATGCATTTTTAAAATCAATTCAGCACGTTGTTTAGCATCAAAATTAACCTTCTCCGAAGATGGAAGAGGCAACAAATCAATAGGTGCACGAGGTAGGAAACCATACTGATAGAGGCAAAGGTGTCCCGTCTTTCGATGAGATGGTGGATTTCGCTTTGGTGGAAGTCGACTTTGACGATCCGACTACGAACGTGCGAGGACGTCGCGCCTTAGCAATCGCTAAACCAACTCCGAGAGGTTATTGACCACGCCGAGGCACGATCAACCTGACCACGAGGGTCTGTTTCCTGCGAGCAAACGAAGAACAAGCAAGAAACTAAGATTGCAATCTGGATATTGCGAATATAAGATGAAAGCTTTATTGATCAAGGTGGGGTTCTGTGACGCCTTTGTCTGGTCGTTGAACACAAACGAAGTACGCGAAGTTGCAGCTATGGCGAACTTTTAATCTAAACAAAACCCAAAGTCTAAACGATGCCCTAAGGGCTGTATATATGGAGGAAGAGGGGGGAATTTCGTGGCCCTTGGTGGAGGGGTCCGAAATCAACCCTATCTCTTGTTTCCCCACACATACGGACTCTAAAAATAGCCTATACTTATGTATTTCGAAATTACATGGGCCTGGCCCAATAATAAGGTGACGCAGCACCTAAAATAGCCTCGGGACGAAATTTATGAAGTGACATCTTGTATATTTCGTCCAAGGCTTCATGCACCCATTATGGTGGCTTCAAAGTCCTGAAATCATCACTTGTAACTCCGTTCTTGATCCCCTTGCGCATGCCATCATCTCCATGCTTGTTCTTGCTCCAATGTTCATCCTTCTCCAAGCTAGGCCCTTCATTTGTAAGCAAAACAAATGTATCCAATTTAGGCAGCATCATATTCTCATGAACATTAGAATCATTACCAAGAAACGAAAGTACCTGCTAATTTAGTTGGTGTGCACGAGCTCTAGTAATTGGTCCAGTATGTATAGCAGCAGGGGCTGTGGGTGTAACAATTGTATTGATGTCCTCATCATCCTCCCCTTCTTGAAATGAAGTCGTCCTCGACGGAAGTTCATCTTCCTCACCCAAATAAGGCTTCAAATCTGCAATGTTAAAAGTGGGACTAACCCCAAAATCTGCAGGCAGCTCAAGTTTATATGCATTATCATTTATTTTCTCTAACACCTTAAAGGGACCATCAGCACGTGGCATTAGCTTTGATTTGCGCAAATCAGGAAATCTATCCTTACGCAAATGTAACCAAACAAGATCTCCAGGTGCAAACACAACATGTTTTCTACCCTTATCTCCAGCAAGTTTATATTTAGCATTCATACGCTCAATGTTTTCCATAGTTAACTCATGCATTTTTAAAATCAATTCAGCACGTTGTTTAGCATCAAAATTAACCTTCTCCGAAGATGGAAGAGGCAACAAATCAATAGGTGCACGAGGTAGGAAACCATACACATTATAAGCAAATTCAATATGAGGCAAGCATTCCTCCCACATTTTCTTATTATTCTTCAAAACAGCCCTAAGCATAGTAGACAACGTTCTATTGACTACTTCAGTTTGTCCATCAGTTTGGGGGTGACAAGTAGTACTAAAAAGCAGTTTAGTCCCCAACTTTGCCCATAAACATCTCCAAAAGTGGCTAAGAAATTTAGTATCACGATCTGAAACAATAGTATTTGGCACACCATGCAAGCGAATAATTTCGCGAAAGAACAAATCAGCAACATTAACAGCATCATCGCTTTTATGACATGGTATAAAGTGTGCCATTTTCGAGAATCTATCCACGACAACAAATATGCCATCCCTCCCCTTCTTTGTTCGAGGTAAACCTAAAACAAAGTCCATAGATATATCCTCCCAAGGAACACTAGGTACAGGCAAAGGCATATATAAACCATGAGGATTGAGTCGTGACTTAGCTCTTTGACATGTAGTGCAGCGAGCAATAAAACGCTCAACATCCCGTCTCATCTTTGGCCAAAAGAAATGTGTAGCAAGTACGTCCTCCGTCTTCTTCACGCCAAAGTGTCCCATTAATCCTCCTCCATGCGCCTCCTGCAACAACAAAAGACGAACGGAGCTAGCTGGAATGCATAGCTTGTTAGCACGAAACACAAATCCATCGTTAACAACAAACTTGTTCCACATTCTTCCTTCTTTACAATTCTGCATTACATCTTTAAAATCAGCATCATGCACATATTGATCTTTGATGTTCTCCAAACCAAATATTTTGAAGTCAAGTTGTGAAAGCATAGTATAGCGACGAGACAATGCATCAGCAATAACATTATCTTTTCCCTTCTTGTGTTTAATGACATAAGGGAAAGTCTCAATAAATTCAACCCATTTAGCATGTCTACGATTCAGTTTAGCTTGACTTTTAATATGTTTCAAAGATTCATGATCAGAATGTATAACAAATTCTTTGGGCCATAAATAATGTTGCCATGTTTCTAAAGTCCGAACAAGAGCATATAATTCTTTATCATAAGTAGAATAATTCATACTAGGCCCACTCAATTTTTCAGAAAAGTATGCAACAGGTTTGCCATCTTGTAATAACACACCTCCTAATCCAATTCCACTAGCATCACATTCAAGCTCAAAAGTCTTATTAAAATCAGGAAGTTGGAGTAAAGGAGCATGTGTCAACTTATCTTTCAATACCGTGAAGGCTTCTTCCTGTGCGGTACCCCAAAGAAAAGGCACATCTTTCTTTGTAAGCTCATTGAGAGGTGCAGCAATGGTGCTAAAATCTCTCACAAAACGCCTATAGAATCCAGCGAGGCCAAGAAAACTCCTCACTTGTGTGACCGTTTTGGGCTGCGGCCAACTCTCAATAGCTTCAATCTTGGCTTTATCAACTTCAATTCCCTGTGGAGTAACAACATAGCCAAGAAAAGATACTCGGTCGGTGCAAAAGGTGCACTTCCCAAGGTTACCGAACAAACGTGCATCACGTAGAGCAGTAAAAACAGCACGTAAATGTTCCAAATGTTCTTCCAAAGATCTGCTATAAATCAATATGTCATCAAAGTAAACTACCACAAATCGTCCAATGAAAGCACGTAAAACTTCGTTCATTAATCTCATGAAAGTACTAGGTGCATTAGTTAACCCAAAAGGCATGACTAACCACTCATATAATCCAAACTTAGTTTTAAATGCTGTTTTCCATTCATCTCCCAATTTCATACGAATTTGATGGTAGCCACTACGCAAATCAACTTTGGAGAATATTGTAGAGCCACTCAATTCATCAAGCATATCATCTAGCCTAGGAATAGGATGACGATAACGAATAGTAATATTATTAATGCCTCTACAATCAACACACATACGTGATGTACCATCCTTTTTCGGCACTAGAATAATAGGAACAGCACAAGGACTAAGGGATTCGCGTATATAACCTTTGTCGAGAAGCTCTTGTACTTGACGCATAATCTCCTTCGTCTCCTCTGGATTGGTACGGTATGGTGCACGGTTTGGCAGTGAAGCACCGGGAATTAAGTCGATCTGATGCTCAGTCCCTCGAATAGGCGGTAATCCCGGTGGCACGTCTTGTGGAAAAACGTCAGCGAACTCCTGCAAAATGTTAGTGACAGCAGGAGGCAAAGAGGAAGGCACGTCCTCGAATGAAAATAATGCCTCTTTGCACACAAAAGCATAGCAAACAGATTTGCTGAAATCTAGCTCATCAATATCAGATTTGGTGGCCAATAAACATGCACTTTTCAATTTAATTTCAGAAGCAACACTAGATGGTTTATTATTAGGCTTCATTTGTTGCTCAAATTCTTTTGCCACAATCTGATTTTCACTCTTATTCTTCTCCTGTTGTGCTTTATTAGCTCTATTAATATCATCTTTCAAAATGGAATCAGGAGTCATAGGAAGCAAAGTAATATTTTTATCCTTATGAACAAGAGTATAGTGATTGTTTCTACCATGGTGTACAGAATTTTTATCAAATTGCCATGGTCTATCAAGTAATAAGGAACATGCTTGCATAGGTACCACATCACAATCAACATAATCAGCATATGTAGAGATACTAAAATGCACACGAACAGTACGTGTTACCTTAACCTTGCCGCTGTTGTTGAACCATTGGATGTAGTAAGGATGTGGATGTGGTCTTGTGGTGAGAGAAAGCTTCTCCACCATCTCCATGCTAGCCAAGTTGTTGCAGCTCCCTCCGTCTATTATGACGCGCACAGAACGTTCCTTCACAACTCCCTTGGTATGGAACAAATTGTGCCTCTGATTTTGCTCAGCTTGTGTGACCTGCACACTCAAAACACGTTGAGCAACTAAACATTCATACCTGTCAGCGTCTTCAGGAGCCATGTATTGCGTCTCATGATCAGAATCATCTCCATGTTCTTCACGTGTAATAAGAGCCAATGTCTCCTCATCATAGTCACTAGCGGACTCATATCCACCATCCGCAGTAGCAATCATCACACGCGGAGATTTGCATTCCCTCGCATAATGACCTCCTCCCTTACAACGACGACAAATAATATCACTTGTGTGCCATGTTGATGCCATGGAAGAAGAAGAACGCTGTGCAGGCCCCGCAGGTGCGCTCTTGGCAGATAATGGTGGTTGTGCATGTTTTCTTGTATCACGGCTGGAGGTGGCACCGGATGGAGGTGCTGGTGCAGTTGAAGTAGAAGATGCACGTGGTGTCCATGATGAAGATCGGCCTGCAGAAAAGTTAGTTCGCCCCAATGCTTGTCGATCCTGCACTTCACGTTCAGCTTTACAAGCAAGATGGAATAAACGAGTGATATTAGTATACTCCTTATAGTCTAGAATGGTCTGAATCTCTCTATTTAATCCACCCAGAAAACGTGCAAGCATAGCTTCATTCTCCTCAACAATACCACATCTAATCATGCCAGTTTGTAATTCCTGATAATATTCTTCTACAGAATTTTTCCCTTGTCTTAAACGCTGCAATTTTTGAAGCAATTCACGTTGATAATATGGTGGAACCCAACGCGTACGCATAGCAGTTTTCAAAGCAGCCCAAGTAGTTGGAATAGGATATAATCTACAATGTTCAGACCACCATACACATGCAAAACTAGTGAAAGCACAAACGGCAGCAGCAACTCGTCTCTCCTCAGGATATTGTAAACATGTAAATCGTTGTTCAGTTTCTAACTCCCAAGTAAGATATATATCAGGAACACATCTACCCTCAAATGGTGGAATATTCAATTTCGGTTTAGGAATATGGACATCATCTCGTACCTGAGGTGGTGGTGCAGGCCTACCATTACGAATATATACCTGAGGTCGACCTGCTGGTGGTGGTACAGGTGGCTGCACGTAGTGTTGATTTTGATCAACCTCATCCTCATAATCTCCCACATAATCATCCTCCTCCGCATCAGCAGCAGGAGCCACAGAAGTATCAACAGCAGCACCAACAGTTTGGCCAAACGCAAGAGGAACACGGCTTGCTCGGCGGAGGTCTGCTTCGCGACGTGGAGGTAGTCGTTGTTGTTGTTGTTGGAGAGGTGCGTTAGGTGCAGCGGGTGGTGGTGGTGGAAGACGCGCGAGCAATTCATTAAACTTGCTATCGAGCTTTGTTTCGAACGTCTTCTCAAAGCCAGTGATCTTCTCCATGGCCTCTTCAAAATTGTTCAGCACATCTTGCACCTGTTCAGTCATCATTTGCTGAAACTTATCATGAAGCTCCTTGTTCGATAAATTCTCCCAGTCAATCTCGTCGGCTTGTGATCCTGGCATGGTTAGCAGCAATAGAAACACACAAGAATATGATCCTACAGACTACGAACAAGTGGTGGTGGTGGGTGTCACAAATCCGTCAAGCAAATCTCAAATTCTTACCAGTTCTTACCCAGCAGCAGGCGGTGATCGGCAACCGTTGTAGTCAAAAACTCTCAAAGCTTGGATAGAGCGATTACCAGGGAGAGTCAAACGCACGACGTAGATGTATGTGGAGCTGGGAAGGCTTATAATATGGTAGCAAAAAGGGTCAGCAATAATCAATTCAGAGATGCAAAGTTGAATAAACGCTCAACGACGGTACTGTGCTGGTCCTAGGCTAGACTGTGCTAGAGACGCGAGCCTAGAACACTAACAAAATCACGGCGCGGCACGTAAACAAGGGAAAAGCACACTCTGAATTTTTTTATTTTTTCGCTCTTTTTTTTGCGCTCTTTTTTTTGCGCTGCTTTTTTTTTTGCGAAAAATCACTATAATGGCGAGTGTCTCAAAACTCTTCCTAGCTCAAACTGACAGGATGGGCACGAAATTTTTTCGACCAATTTTTTTTTTCGACTGCCCGGACCCAAAAACTGGAAACGGGTCAAAAAAAACTTCCTATAATGGCACCTGTCTCAAAACACTCAGAAACACCTAAAAATAGGATAGCCAGAATTTTTTTCGAAAAATGCGTTTTCGAAAAATTTTGGGCCTAAACGGAGCGTGGCTACCCGACTCCGGCAAGGAAACACGAATCGGAATCTAGATGGATCCCGAAAACAAACCTAATAAGCAAAGAACTCGGATTGGTGGTGGATATATGGTGGTGGTATATGGCAGCGGTGGTGGTAGCGGTGGTAGTATATGGATATGGATCGGTGGTGGTATATGGACACGGATTGGTGGTGGTATATGGATACGGATTCGGTGCGGTGGTGGTAGATGGCAGGGGCGATGATGATAGTGCGGCGGCGGCGTGACAACTTATGACCAGAACTCGAAACTCTAAAAGACTAGACTCTAAGACCAGCAACTAGACACGACGATGCAACCGCAAATTCAACAAAGCAAAACCCTAAAAAGATTATGCAAGGCTCAGATTGGTTCGGATATGATGAACTAACCCTAATTTTTTTTGTGGCTTTTTCGTGGACTATAGGTATGAAGAACAGACTCGATCTAAACTACGAAAAACTATAAAATCTCACCGAGCAACCTGGAAACTGATACCACTTGATAGAGGCTAAGGTGTCCCGTCTTTCGATGAGATGATGGATATCGCTTTGGTGGAAGTCGACTTTGACGATCCGACTACGAACGTGCGAGGACGTCGCGCCTTAGCAATCGCTAAACCAACTCCGAGAGGTTATTGACCACGCCGGAGCACGATCAACCTGACCACGAGGGTCTGTTTCCTGCGAGCAAACGAAGAACAAGCAAGAAACTGAGATTGCAATCTGGATATTGCGAATATAAGATGAAAGCTTTATTGATCAAGGTGGGGTTCTGTGACGCCTTTGTCTGGTCGTTGAACACAAACGAAGTACGCGAAGTTGCAGCTATGGCGAACTTTTAATCTAAACAAAACCCAAAGTCTAAACGATGCCCTAAGGGCTGTATATATGGAGGAAGAGGGGGGAATTTCGTGGCCCTTGGTGGAGGAGTCCGAAATCAACCCTATCTCTTGTTTCCCCACACATACGGACTCTAAAAATAGCCTATACTTATGTATTTCGAAATTACATGGGCCTGGCCCAATAATAAGGTGACGCAGCACCTAAAATAGCCTCGGGACGAAATTTAGGAAGTGGCATCTTGTATATTTCGTCCAAGGCTTCATGCACCCATTATGGTGGCTTCAAAGTCCTGAAATCATCACTTGTAACTCCGTTCTTGTTCCCCTTGCGCATGCCATCATCTCCATGCTTGTTCTTGCTCCAATGTTCATCCTTCTCCAAGCTAGGCCCTTCATTTGTAAGCAAAACAAATGTATCCAATTTAGGCAGCATCATATTCTCATGAACATTAGAATCATTACCAAGAAACGAAAGTACCTGGTAATTTAGTTGGCGTGCACGAGCTCTAGTAATTGGTCCAGTATGTATAGCAGCAGGGGCTGTGGGTGTAACAATTGTATTGATGTCCTCATCAGATCGACGGAGATTTGATTTCTCTCTGATCGGGTTTAAGCCCAATCCGATCATAGTCTGTAGCGACCCCCAGGGTGGCGATGCGATCTAGGAGCTCGTTTAAAGAGGAAAGCTCCGCTGGATCCATCTGCTTGGAGTATTCGGAGTTGATACGAAGGGGGTTTTCGATGACCAGAGAGGTCATCATCGGCTTAATGACCAAACGGGCGGTCATGGTAAAGCCGCCTAGCCGGAGGGTTTGGCCTGGAGCCAGTGTTCCTCCGGTGGTGATATTATCCTTGAGAACAAGGCGAGACATCGATCTTGTTATCGATCACACAGTGGAACTCTCAATGAAAGCACCAATGTCGGTGTCAAAATCGACGGATCTCGGGTAGGGGGTCCCGAACTGTGTGTCTAAGGTCGATGGTAACAGGAGACAAGGGACACGATGTTTACCCAAGTTTGGGCCCTCTCTATGGAGGTAATACCCTACGTCCTGCTTGATTGATATTGATGAATATGAGTATTACAAGAGTTGATCTACCTCGAGATCGTAATGGCTAAACCCTAGAGGTCTAGCTTGTATGGCTATGATAATGAGTATGTTATCCGGACTAAGTCCTCCGATTTATATAGACACCGGGAGGATCTAGGGTTACATAAGGTCGGTTACAAAGAAAGGAATCTTCATATTCGATGCCAAGCTTGCCTTCCACGCCAAGGAGTGATAGAGGCGAGGGTGTCCTGATCTTTCCATGAGATGATAAGTATCAATTTGGTGGAGACGACTTTGACGATCCGACTACAAACGTGCGCGGCGTTGCGCCTTAGCAATCGCTAAACCAATCTCCTGAGGTTACTGACGATGCCGGAAGCACGGTCAGCCTGACCACGAAGGTCTATTCCTGCAAGCAATCGAAGAACGAGCAAGAATATGATAAAGCAATCTGAATATTGCAAATATATATGAGGTATTGATAATGGTGGGGATCCGTAAGCGGTCTTGGTCTGGTCGTTGGACACAAACGAAATACGCGAAGTTGCAATGGCTAACTTTTAACTAAACAAATCCCAAGGAAAAAGCTACTAGATGGATATACTTATATAGGAGCAAGGGGTGGCGGCCAAGGAGGTGCGAGGACGTCCCAAGGCAGCCTAAAACTAACCCTTGGTCGTACAAGGCTCATGGGCCCAAGTGGAGGTGATGCAACACCTTTGAGCTTGTAGTTTGACTCGGATTCTGCTGCAACGTCAGATTGTTTCGTCCGTAACTCAACGCTCCGGACGAATTTGAAGGTGAATCCAATTGGGTTGGAAAGAGCACAAAATCTAGTTTCCAACAAAAAAAGAATCACCCAATTCGGAGTCCGTATGAAAAAGTTGTTGGCGTTTTGAGTCAGGTATGTCTGTGCAGTCCGAATCTGAATCCAGAACGTGAAAGACTTGGACTCTATCTTCTCTTGGCCCAAAAGTGACGTGAGAGGACTTTTTGAACACAACATAAACTTCTCCTTTTCCCTTATCTTCATATGTGGATTATACAAATGTCCCATACACCTGCAATTAGACAAAACACAAAAGTGTGTGAAGTATTTTTGTTCCGGATAACATAAATAGATTATTGAATAGTTTGCATTAGAAATCACCTGACAAATATGCATGTATGCAATATTTTTGGGGTAGTCATGTCCTCATCATCCTCCCCTTTTTGAAAACAAAGCCGTCCTCGGCGTTGCTTAATCTGAAATGTGGCTAACAAAAGAGACAAGGTGTACATGTTGTATATGTATATGTCATCCAGTTTAACTTCCTTTGATTTTTGCACGTATGACACATGTATACATGAGTAACTTTCATAGTTCATAAAAACTAAAGCCAAAAAATTATCACAAGAAGTAGAAGGCATAAAAATATTAGAACTCGGTTTGCACATATATGTGAAGCTCTTATTCATTTCAAAAGATTCGCAATGTTCATCATTAAACCATCCCAACTTTGGTGAATAAACCTTACTTGCATCAAATTTACATGCTACGACATGCTTAAATAAGCAAACATGCAATAAGTCATTGGACACAGAATCATCACCAAGATTGGAGGCCATATCAAAATGATTAAACATTAGTTCTTTAGCATCAACAGTTAATTCAATGGGTGCACTCAAAATTATTGATATTTCAGTTGTTTGATCACATGACGCATTCATGACAGTAACAAGATTCTCTAAAATAGGTGGTGTGCTCAAATCAACAGGTAACTCAATACATGACGCATTCAAGTTAACTAGACATGCATCATTCTCATGTGAAGTTATATCATCAATACCTTTACTGTTACCTTGTGGCAAAGATGTAGCTGATGTAGGTATGGACGTTGACAATGTACCATACCCTTGGGATGATGCCGCGCTCATAATCCGAGGTGCAATGATGGAGGAACCCACCGGCGGTGGTGAGCATGAACTGGAATAGTAGTTGTCGTAGTCACCTAATGCATCCTCCTGTATCTGTCTCTCAAAGGTACAGGCACGGACATACATACCAGTAATGCAACGAGGAATATACTGAAATCTTGCCTGAATATTATGGTTCAAACCACCAAAAAATCTATTCATTGTATCATTCTCAGATTCTTCTATGTCACAATGATGCATATAAGATTTGTACTCTTGGTAGTAAGCATGAACAGTGTTGTTGCCTTGTTTAAATTGTTCAAATTTGCGAAGCAATTCACGACGATAATAAGGAGGGAAAAATTGTTGTCTCATTACAGCTTTCAAAACTTTCCAAGTTGTGGGTTGGTTATCAATGTTTTTCTTACAATGTACACTCCACCAAACAGAAGCAAAACTAGTAAATGCTCTAATGGTAGCTCGTACTCTCTCAAGTTTAGAAAAATCATGGTGACTAAAAACTTGTTCTACTTCAAGCTCCCAAGCTAGATAAATAGCAGGATTAAATCTACCCTCAAATGATGGTAAAGAGATAACCTGACCATATGCTTGTGTGTGTTGTCTCAACTCTCGTGATGGTGAAGATGTGTCCGTCATCCAAGAACTTCTATCTCTGGAACCTGTCATGATTAGTAGAAACAAGAACCAAAATTCGAGATTAATGTTCCTATGAACTACTAGGATGTGGTTGTAAAGTGCTCACAGTAAAGCAAATATCAATATCTTACAAGTTCTTACCATGCAGCTGGTGGTGACAGGCAACCAGCGGTGTCAAATAACTCCGAAGATTGTGTAAAGCGATTGCCAGGGGAACGTGCGTATACACGGTGTAGAAATATGTGGAGCTGGGTTGGCTATATATGGTAGCAAAAGATTAGCAATAATCAATTCAGAGATGCAATGTTGAATAAAAGCTCAACAACGGTACTGTGTTGGTCCTAGGCTAGACCGAACTAGAGACGCGAGCCTAGAACACTAATGAGGTCACGTCGTAGCACAACCAGCATCAATGAAGGATACTAAGTAGCTCTGGACAGCAAGATATAAGTGAAGATCACAACGGCAGTAAAGATAATGATGTGAAACAACAGCCAAGCTGTTTTACTGAACAGTGCACAAAACAGATTCCAATCCGAATTCAACTACGAGATTGAGTCTAAAAAGATCCGAATTTTGTTTTTTTTTTCTCTTTTTTTTCCTCACACTTTTTTTTTCTTTCTCTCCTTTTTTTCTCTGACTTTTTTTCTCTTTTTTTTCTCTCATTTTTTTTCTCTCTTTTTTTTCTCCCTCTTTCCAAAACAAACTAGATAAGATGCAGATTGGATCAAGTGAAGATGTGAACGATCTCAACTATTATTATGACAATGAATGGTGGGTAGCACGTGGTGGAAATTGATGGATGGGTGGTGGACAGCGGAAGAGATAATGATGCAGCGGTGGCGTGACTAATGTGAACAGAACTGAAACTCTAAACGAACTAGACACTAAGACCAGCAACTCGACACGATGATGCAACCGATAATTCAACTTTGCAAGCAATGAAAAGAAAATTGCAAAGGCTCAGACTGGCTTGGACCAAGGATGAATAGATCTAACCCTTTTTTGTGGCTTTTTCTTGGACAATAGGTAAGAAAATAAATCTAATCTAGGAAAACTAGAAATTCTCACCGAGCAACCTGAAAACTGATACCACTTGATAGAGGCGAGGGTGTCCCGATCTTTCGATGAGATGATAACTATCAATTTGGTGGAGACGACTTTGACGATCCGACTACAAACGTGCACGACGTTGCGCCTTAGCAATCGCTAAACCAATCTCCTGAGGTTACTGACGATGTCGGAAGCACGGTCAGCCTGACCACGAAGGTCTATTCCTGCAAGCAATCGAAGAACGAGCAAGAATATGATAAAGCAATCTGAATATTGCAAATATATATGAGGTACTGATAATGATGGGGATCCGTAAGCGGTCTTGGTCTGGTCGTTGGACACAAACGAAGTACACGAAGTTGCAATGGCTAACTTTTAACTAAACAAATCCCAAGGAAAAAGCTACTAGATGGATCTACTTATATAGGAGCAAGGGGTGGCAGCCAAGGAGGTGGGAGGACGTCCAAGGCAGCCTAAAACTAACCCTAGGTCGTACAAGGCTCATGGGCCCAAGTGGAGGTGATGCAACACCTTTGGGCTTGTAGTTTGACTCCGATTCTGCTGCAACATCAGATTGTTTCGTCCGTAACTCAACGCTCCGGACAAATTTGAAGGTGAATCCAATTGGGTTGGAAAGAGCAAGAAATCTAGTTTCCAACAAAAAAAGAATCACCCAATTCGGAGTCCGTATGAAAAAGTTGTTGGCATTTTGAGTCAGGTATGTCTGTGCAGTCCGAATCTGAATCCAGAACGTGAAAGACTTGGACTCTATCTTCTCTTGACCCAAAAGTGACGTGAGAGGACTTTTTGAACACAACATAAACTTCTCCTTTTCCCTTATCTTCATATGTGGATTATACAAATGTCCCATACACCTGCAATTAGACAAAACACAAAAGTGTGTGAAGTATTTTTGTTCCGGATAACATAAATAGATTATTTAATAGTTTGCATTAGAAATCACCTGACAAATATGCATGTATGCAATATTTTTGGGGTAGTCATGTCCTCATCAAGGAGAGCCCCATCCAGACACGGGTGCAGTCTTCGGTCTTCGTATCTTCATAGCCCATCAGTCCGGCCCATGGCTAACAGGACGGACGCCCGAGGACCCCTTAGTCCAGGACTCCCTCAATGATATCTACATCATTTTTCAAAAGCATGACCAGGGCATGAACTAGAGAAAGTTCAATCTTGCTAGGGATTGCTGGCTGCTTTTAGTTGGGTTTCCAACAGATCTCCGTTGCATAACAGAGCTCAAGAATGTTGTCTCCAGTTTTGGCAAGCTTTTATCTTGGGACAGAGTCAAAAGTTCAGATGCAGCAGTGGCTGTAAAAGTGAGGATTGATGCTCTTTCAGATGTTCTAATCAGTTTGGCCATGACAGGGGATACACATTTTGAAGGAGAATCATGGACATGCCCTGTCATCATCTTTCAGGAAGAATTACTGGGAGGAGGACCTCCTGATGAAGACCCCATTCCGGTGGATGGAAATCCACACCCTAGACCACCAGAGCAGCAGCAGCATCCAAATCAACACAACTTGTTTCTGGGTCTTATCCCTTAGCATGAGCACAACAATGAGAACAATATAGAGCCAGCTAATAACCTGAATGATCTGCAAGAGGATGCAAATGTTGAAGAAGAACAAGGTTGGGATCACTCGGCAATGCCCCCAAATAACAACAATGTCATTCTCTTGGGGAATGTAGCATGCAATTTCAAAAGAATTCCTACGATCACGCAAGATCTATCTAGGAGATGCATAGCAATGAGACGGGGAGAGTGTGTCTACGTACCCTCGTAGACCGAAAGAGGAAGTGTTAGGTTAACGCGGTTGATGGCGGGAAACAAGTAAGGAAATGGCGAAATCTGGCGGGAAACGGGTGAGGAAATGGCGGGAAACAGTGGTGTGTTCATAGAAGCCATCAATTAATGAAAACTTAGCATCGAGCTAGCACAAGAAGTAGATGATGATCAGATGAACACGGACTACACTAGGGATCCCGTCAGTGATGAATTCATCAATCCCAAATGGTTGAATACTAGCAAGCGTTTGCCCACAACACACACGGCCTATTCCATCACAAACAGGTCGGATGGATCAACTGTATGCCACGTATCGCACATTGTCAAAAAGTAATGCGGTAGACCTTCTTTAACATGTGTTAAAAAACAAGGACCTCGAGGTTAACCTAATTTAACATCGACACAACTTCCCATCCAGTCACTCATCCGATGGCTGCTTTAGCCTGAGCACACTTAACTTGATAGTTTTCTTACATGAGCTACTGGTGGAACAGCTAGTCCTTGCTGATAGGAATGCCTCTTCGCATCCTTATGGTGTATCCGTATGACCGCCCGTCCCACAATGGCCAATAGATGTTGTGTAGACAGAGCATATCACATACGTCTTATTAGAAGCAATCGCCTGCGTTATTATCGGTCTTCGCACACATTTCTGATTATAGACCTGTTTGTCGCGTATCACACTGTAAGTGCATCTAGTGCCACCCCTAGTTGGTTTTGGAGTATTGACGACAAACCTAGTTGAGGGACTAATGTGTTTGTGAGAATTGCAGGATAACACAGGTAGAAGTCCCTCATTGATTCAGTTTTCCTACTAGAGATGACCCTTAAAAATGTATGAAGACATTGAAGTCAAAGGTGGTATATGAAGATATTCACATTGAAGACTATGACAAGAGAAGACACCACATGAAGCCTATGGAGCTCGAAGACTTAGATCTTTCGTAGTTCTTTTTCTTTTGTGTTGAGTCATAGGAACCCCGTACTGTTAAGTGGGGTCCAAGAGAACCAGTCAGAATGACTGAAGTGATGCCTAACCAAAAACCTATGTCTTCGAGTGAAGCCTATGAGAGCGAATCTTGTCCAGAGTCGGACAAGTCAGCTTTGCTTGTAGCCCAAGTAAAGTTGTCGTGTGAGTTTGAAATCTGACCATTGGAACATGTGTCAGTTCCTTAGTGACCCAGGGTCATTTCGGACAAATCAGGTCGGGTTGCCAAGTGGCTATAAGTAGCCCACCCCTACAACCATAAACGGTTGGCTGCTCAGATTCAGAGTACGGCTTTTGTCGTTTGAGAGCAACCCACCTCGAAGCCTTTGAGAGAGAATTCCTTGCGAGGATAAAGCCCTAACCACCCAGAGCCAAAGAGAATTGGGCATCACTTAAGTCTTCTTGTCTGTGTGATCTGAAGACTTATTACACTTGAGGACTGTGCATCCTTCAGCAGGTTAGGCGTCGCGTTCTGAGCATCCAAGAGACATTGTGGATTGCCGGTGAACGAAGTCTGTGAAGGTTTGGGAGTCTACCTTGAAGACTTACCAGAGTGATTGGGCGAGGTCTGTGTGACCTTAGCTCAAGGGGAATACGGTGAGGACGGGGTGTCCTGAGCTGCGTGTTCAGGACTGGGTGTCCGGGACTGTGTGTCCTAAGGTTTAAATACCTAGCCGCCCCAACCAGACGTACAGTTGTCACAGCAACTGGAACTGGTCCAACAAATCATTGTCTTCAACGAGTCACTGGTTTCATCTTCCCTTCTCTTTACTTACTGTTACTCCTTGTGAAGTCATTGTATGTTTGCACTATATTTTGTCTTCACTGAGTAACTGTGTGTTCTGTCTGGCTTCACAATATCTTCCTACCTGATCCTTACTACATTGCTGCTATTAGTCATTGTGCTTTCACTCTATTGAATACTTGACTATGGCTTGCCTAGTGTAGTCTACCTTCCGCTGCATGGTAATAGGTTTATTTCTATCGTTTATCTTCATAACTTCCACGTTTTGAAGACTTTCATAAAAATCGCCTATTCAACCCCCCCCCCTCTAGTCGATATAACGCACTTTCAATTGGTATCAGAGCAAGGTGCTCCCTTGTTCTGTGTGATTCGGTTTAACCACCTGGAGTTTTAGTTATGTCGACTACAGGGATAATTAAAGTCTCCGCTACGTGCCCCGTCTTCGATGGAACTGAATATCCCTACTGGAATAATAAGATGCGCATGCATCTTGAAGCCATTGACGTCGACCTATGGTATGTCGTCGAGAACGGTGTTCCCAAGGCTGGAGAAGGTGTCACTGCTGCTGATGTCAAGAAATTCGTTCAACTGGACTCTACTGCCAAGAATATCATCTGTGGTCATCTGACCAAAGGACAGCATGGCCATGTGAGTGCTTTGAAGACATCTAAGATGGTCTGGGACTGGCTCTCCAAGGTCAATGAAGGCATCTCAACCCAGAGAGATCAGAGAATCAGTGTCCTTCGCAACCTCTTCAACCGCTTCAAGCGAAATGACAATGAGAATGTCCAGCACATATTTGACCGACTCACTGACATCACAAATGAGCTTCAAGCCCTCGGCGCTACTGAGATCACCAAACATGAAGTCGTCAAGACACTCTTGAGATCACTTGATAGTTCGTTTGACATCCTAGCCCTGATGATTCAAGAACGTCCTGATTTCAAGACACTCGATCCGTCTGACATACTTGAGATGCTCAACACACATGAGTTTCAGCTTTCTGAGAAAAGAGATATCTACGGTCCAAACTATGGCGAACTCGTGCCTTGAAGGAAAAAGCTGTCTCCTCATCTGAAGAAGAATCTGACAGCAGTTCTGGTGATCCTGAAGACATTGGAAGGGAACTTGCTATGCTTGTCAAGAAGTTCCAAAAATTCACCAAGAAGAAAGGCTTTAGAAAGTCTTCCCGATCAAACTCAAGGAATGATGAAGCTTCTGCTCATGACTACAAGAAGAAAACATGTCACAAGTGCAAGAAACTTGGCCACTTCATCTCTGAGTGTCCACAGTGGGACAATGAGAACAAAAAGAAGAAGAAGAGCAAGGAATATGACTCTGACGACAAGAAGAAGAAGAAATACTCAAAGTCTTCTTCCAAGTCTTCACCAAAGTCTTCATCACAGAAGAAGAGCTCATCTGGCAAGGCACATGCGTTTGTTGGCAAGGAAATGGATTCAGAGGAGGAGTCGCTTCTGAGGAGGCGGAGGTGGAGTCTGAGGAGGAGTCCGATTCAGGCGTCGCAAGTCTGGCTACAGCATACGTTGCCAAGTCCAGCTTCAACACTGAAGACAATGACTTCATCACCGACACCGATGCAAATGACAAGGACTACTCCGCTTCTACCTACTGCTTCATGGCACGTGGTGCCAAGGTAAACACACGCACTACTCACTATCAAACATCTAGTGACGATGACTCTAATTGTGGTTCAAAACCCAGCTACAAAACACTTGCTAAAATTGCAATTGAACAACAGAGAGCTATGGAACATATTCAAAAATTGTTAGACAAAAGCGATGCTATGTTAGGTGCTGAAATGACTCGATCTGAATCCTTAATTGAAGACATAAAAAATCTTCACGTTAAGTATCAGGAACTTGAAAGTCGTCATGAAACTCTCTCAACAACTCATGAAAAGCTGTCCTATGATTATCTTCAAAGGAAGCAAGATCTTGAGAAATTGAGAGCGGCTCATGAAGATCTTCAAAAGGAAAACGAGTCACTTCACGCCAAACAGATCAGTTCCGCTCAGGAAGGATTTGAACCACCATTTCTTAAATGCATTGAGCTTGATAATGCTACTTCTGTTGCTGAATGTTCTACTGTTAATACTGTTGCAATATCTTCAACTGTTGATGTGGTAACTAACCCCTCTGCTGAGGATACCACTGCTATTGCTGATGAGAATGCTAGGTTGAAGACATTGCTTGAAACAGGGATGTACAAAAGTCTTAAAGGGCATCAGACACTATGTGATGTCCTCAAAAAGCAGATTCTGAACCGAAACCCGAGGAAAGAGGGTGTTGGGTTCGTAAGGAAAATGAATGCTGATGGCTCTTACTGGAAACCAGAGCAGTACCCCAAAACCATGTGGGTTGCTGCAAAGGAACCTTCAGCAGATCCATCCAATCTATCTGGCTTCACTTGTGCTAACCCCATTATCATTGATGAATCCTTTGATGCAAACTATATACTGTTTAAGAATCAGAATGGTGAAGTGTTTGCCAGGTACATTGGTACTAACTGCAGGTGTATGGGACATTTGTACAATCCACATATGAAGATAAGGGAAAATAAGAAGTTTAGGTTCTGTTCAAAAAGTCCTCTCACGTCATTTTTGGGCCAAGAGAAGAAAGAGTCCAAGTCTCTCACGTTCTGCATTCAGATTCGGACTGCACAGACATACCTGACTCAAAACGCCAACAACTTTTTCATATGGACGCCGAATTGGGTGATTCATTTTTTGTTGGAAAGTAGATTTCGTGCTATTTCCAAACCAATTGGATTCACCTTAAAATTCGTCCGGAGCGTTGAGATATCGATAAAACAATCTGATGCTGCAGCAGAATCCGAGTCAAACAACAAGTCCAAAGGTGTTGCATCACCTCCACTTGGGCCCATGGGCCTTGTACGACCTAGGGTTAGTTTCAGGCTGCCTTGGGATGTCCTTCCACCTCCTTGGCCGCCACCCCTTGCTCCTATATAAGTAGATCCATCTAGTAGCTTTTTCCTTGAGATTTGTTTAGTTAAAAGATAGCCATTGCAACTTCGTGTACTTTGTTTGTGTCCAATGACCAGACCAAGACCGCTTATGGATCCCCACCATTATCAATACTTCATATATATTCGCAATATTCAGATTGCTCTATCATATTCTTGCTGGTTCTTCGATTGCTTGCAGGAATAGACCTTTGTGGTTAGGCTGACCGTGCTTCCGGCATCATCGGTTACCTCAGGACATTGGTTTAGCGATTGCTAAGGCGCAACATCGTGCACGTTTGTAGTCGGATCGTCAAAGTCGTCTCGACCAAATCGATAGTTATCATCTCATCGAAAGATCGGGACACCCTCGCCTCTATCAAGTGACCTCATTAGTGTTCTAGGCTCGCGTCTCTAGTCTGGTCTAGCCTAGGACCAGCATAGTATCATCGTTGAGCGTTTATTCAACATTGCATCTCTGAATTGATTATTGCTAATCTTTTGCTACCATATATAGCCAACCCAGCTCCACATATTTCTACACCGTGTATACGTACGTTCCCCTGGCAATCGCTTTACACAACCTTCGGAGTTATTTGACACCGCTAGTTGCCTGTCACCACCTGCCGCATGGTAAGAACTTGTAAGATATTGATATTTGCTTTATTGTGAGCACTTTACAACCACATCCTAGTAGTTCATAGGAACATTATTCTCGAATTTTGTTTCTTGTTTCTACTAATCATGACAGGTTCCGGAGATAGAAGTTCTTGGACGACCGACACATCTTCACCATCACGAGAGTTGGGACAACACACACAAGCACATGGTCAGGTTATCTTTTTACCGTCATTTGTGGGTAGATTTAATCGTGCTATTTATCTAGCTTGGGAGCTTGAAGTAGAACAAGTTTTTATCACCATGACTTTTCTGAACTTGAGCGAGTGCGAGCTGCCACTAGAGCATTTACTAGTTTTGCTTCTGTTTGGGGGAGTGTGCATTGTATGAAAAACATTGATAACCAACCCACAACTTGGAAAGATTTGAAATATGTAATGAGGCAACAAATTTTCCCTCCTTACTATCGTCATGAATTGCTTCGCAAATTTGAACAATTTAAACAAGGCAACTACATTGTTCATGCTTACTACCAAGAGTTCAAATCTTATATGCATCATTGTGACATGGAAGAATCTGAGGATGATACAATGAATAGATTTTTTGGTGGTTTGAACCATGATATTCAGGCAAGATTTCAGTATATTCCTCGTTGCATTACTGGTATGTATGTTCGTGCTTGTACCTTTGAGAGACAGATACAGGAGGATGCATTGGGTGACTACAACAACTACTATTCCAGTTCATGCTCACCACCGCCGGTTGGTTCCTCCATAGTTACACCTACTAGAGCAGCCCCACCTCGGATTGTGAGCGCGACATCATCTCAAGAGTATGGTACATTGTCAACGTCCGTACCTACATCAGCTACGTCTTCGCAACAAGGTAACAGTAAAGGTATTGATGATATAACTTCACATGAGAATGATGCATACCTAATGAACTTGAATGCATCATGTGTTGAGTTACCACTTGATTTGAGCACACCACCTATTTTAGAGAATCTTGTTACTGTCATGAATGCGTCATGTGATCAAACAACTGAAATACCAACAATTTTGAGTGCACCCATTGAATTAATTGTTGATGCAAAAGAACCAGTGTTTAATCATTTTGATATGACCTCTAATCTTGGTGATGACTCTGTGTCAAATGACTTATTGCATGTCTTCTTATTTAAGCATGTTGTAGCATGTAAATTTGATGCAAGTTAGGTTTATTCACCAATGTTGGTGATAGAGGCAAAGGTGTCCCGTCTTTCGATGAGATGGTGGATTTCGCTTTGGTGGAAGTCGACTTTGACGATCCGACTACGAACGTGCGAGGACGTCGCGCCTTAGCAATCGCTAAACCAACTCCGAGAGGTTATTGACCACGCCGGAGCACGATCAACCTGACCACGAGGGTCTGTTTCCTGCGAGCAAACGAAGAACAAGCAAGAAACTGAGATTGCAATATGGATATTGCGAATATAAGATGAAAGCTTTATTGATCAAGGTGGGGTTCTGTGACGCCTTTGTCTGGTCGTTGAACACAAACGAAGTACGCGAAGTTGCAGCTATGGCGAACTTTTAATCTAAACAAAACCCAAAGTCTAAACGATGCCGTAAGGGCTGTATATATGGAGGAAGAGGGGGGAATTTCGTGGCCCTTGGTGGAGGGGTCCGAAATCAACCCTATCTCTTGTTTCCCCACACATACGGACTCTAAAAATAGCCTATACTTATGTATTTCGAAATTACATGGGCCTGGCCCAATAATAAGGTGACGCAGCACCTAAAATAGCCTCGGGACGAAATTTATGAAGTGGCATCTTGTATATTTCGTCCAAGGCTTCATGCACCCATTATGGTGGCTTCAAAGTCCTGAAATCATCACTTGTAACTCCGTTCTTGTTTCCCTTGCGCATGCCATCATCTCCATGCTTGTTCTTGCTCCAATGTTCATCCTTCTCCAAGCTAGGCCCTTCATTTGTAAGCAAAACAAATGTATCCAATTTAGGCAGCATCATATTCTCATGAACATTAGAATCATTACAAAGAAACGAAAGTACCTGGTAATTTAGTTGGCGTGCACGAGCTCTAGTAATTGGTCCAGTATGTATAGCAGCAGGGCCTGTGGGTATAACAATTGTATTGATGTCCTCATCATCCTCCCCTTCTTGAAATGAAGTCGTCCTCGACGAAAGTTCATCTTCCTCACCCAAATAAGGCTTCAAATCTGCAATGTTAAAAGTGGGACTAACCCCAAAATCTGCAGGCAGCTCAAGTTTATATGCATTATCATTTATTTTCTCTAACACCTTAAAGGGACCATCAGCACGTGGCATTAGCTTTGATTTGCGCAAATCAGGAAATCTATCCTTACGCAAATGTAACCAAACAAGATCTCCAGGTGCAAACACAACATGTTTTCTACCCTTATCTCCAGCAAGTTTATATTTAGCATTCATACGCTCAATGTTTTCCTTAGTTAACTCATGCATTTTTAAAATCAATTCAGCACGTTGTTTAGCATCAAAATTAACCTTCT
>NC_041390.1:293278601-293335307 GCF_002162155.2 Triticum dicoccoides
TAATGGCGAGTGTCTCAAAACTCTTCCTAGCTCAAACTGACAGGATGGGCACGGAATTTTTTCGACCAATTTTTTTTTTTTTCGACTGCCCGGACCCAAAAACTGGAAACGGGTCAAAAAAAACTTCCTATAATGGCACCTGTCTCAAAACACTCAGAAACACCTAAAAATAGGATAGCCAGAAAATTTTTCGAAAAATGCGTTTTCGAAAAATTTTGGGCCTAAACGGAGCGTGGCTACCCGATTTTTTTTTTCCGAAACCTACTCCGGCAAGGAAACACGAATCGGAATCTAGATGGATCTCGAAAACAACCCTAATAAGCAAGGAACTCGGATTGGTGGTGGATATATGGTGGTGGTATATGGCAGCGGTGGTGGTAGCGGTGGTAGTATATGGATATGGATCGGTGGTGGTATATGGACACGGATTGGTGGTGGTATATGGATACGGATTCGGAGCGGTGGTGGTAGATGGCAGGGGCAATGATGATGGTGCGGCGGCGGCGTGACAACTTATGACCAGAACTCGAAACTCTAAAAGACTAGACTCTAAGACCAGCAACTAGACACGACGATGCAACCGCAAATTCAACAAAGCAAAAACCCTAAAAAGATTATGCAAAGGCTCAGATTGGTTCGGATATGATGAACTAACCCTAATTTTTTTTGTGGCTTTTTCGTGGACTATAGGTATGAAGAACAGACTCTATCTAAACTACGAAAAACTGTAAAATCTCACCGAGCAACCTGGAAATCTGATACCACTTGATAGAGGCAAAGGTGTCCCGTCTTTCGATGAGATGGTGGATTTCGCTTTGGTGGAAGTCGACTTTGACGATCCGACTACGAACGTGCAAGGACGTCGCGCCTTAGCAATCGCTAAACCAACTCCGAGAGGTTATTGACCACGCCGGAGCACGATCAACCTGACCACGAGGGTCTGTTTCCTGCGAGCAAACGAAGAACAAGCAAGAAACTAAGATTGCAATCTGGATATTGCGAATATAAGATGAAAGCTTTATTGATCAAGGTGGGGTTCTGTGACGCCTTTGTCTGGTCGTTGAACACAAACGAAGTACGCGAAGTTGCAGCTATGGCGAACTTTTAATCTAAACAAAACCCAAAGTCTAAACGATGCCCTAAGGGCTATATATATGGAGGAAGAGGGGGGAATTTCGTGGCCCTTGGTGGAGGGGTCCGAAATCAACCCTATCTCTTGTTTCCCCACACATACGGACTCTAAAAATAGCCTATACTTATGTATTTCGAAATTACATGGGCCTGGCCCAATAATAAGGTGACGTAGCACCTAAAATAGCCTCGGGACGAAATTTATGAAGTGGCATCTTGTATATTTCGTCCAAGGCTTCATGCACCCATTATGGTGGCTTCAAAGTCCTGAAATCATCACTTGTAACTCCGTTCTTGTTCCCCTTGCGCATGCCATCATCTCCATGCTTGTTCTTGCTCCAATGTTCATCCTTCTCCAAGCTAGGCCCTTCATTTGTAAGCAAAACAAATGTATCCAATTTAGGCAGCATCATATTCTCATGAACATTAGAATCATTACCAAGAAACGAAAGTACCTGGTAATTTAGTTGGCGTGCACGAGCTCTAGTAATTGGTCCAGTATGTATAGCAGCAGGGGCTGTGGGTGTAACAATTGTATTGATGTCCTCATCAAACCTCATCCTCATAATCTCCCACATAATCATCCTCCTCCGCATCAGCAGCAGGAGCCACAGAAGTATCAACAGCAGCACCAACAGTTTGGCCAAACGCAAGAGGAACACGGCTTGCTCGGCGGAGGTCTGCTTCGCGACGTGGAGGTAGTCGTTGTTGTTGTTGTTGTTGGAGAGGTGCATTAGCTGCAGCGGGTGGTGGTGGTGGAAGACGCGCGAGCAATTCATTAAACTTGTTATCGAGCTTTGTTTCGAACGTCTTCTCAAAGCCAGTGATCTTCTCCATGGCCTCTTCAAAATTGTTCAGCACATCTTGCACCTGTTCAGTCATCATTTGCTGAAACTTATCATGAAGCTCCTTGTTCGATAAATTCTCCCAGTCAATCTCGTCGGCTTGTGATCCTGGCATGGTTAGCAGCAATAGAAACACACAAGAATATGATCCTACAGACTACGAACAAGTGGTGGTGGTGGGTGTCACAAATCCGTCAAGCAAATCTCAAATTCTTACCAGTTCTTACCCAGCAGCAGGCGGTGATCGGCAACCGTTGTAGTCAAAAACTCTCAAAGCTTGGATAGAGCGATTACCAGGGAGAGTCGAACGCACGACGTAGATGTATGTGGAGCTGGGAAGGCTTATAATATGGTAGCAAAAAGGGTCAGCAATAATCAATTCAGAGATGCAAAGTTGAATAAACGCTCAACGACGGTACTGTGCTGGTCCTAGGCTAGACTGTGCTAGAGACGCGAGCCTAGAACACTAACAAAATCACGGCGCGGCACGTAAACAAGGGAAAAGCACACTCTGGAATTTTTTTTTCGCTCTTTTTTTTTGCGCTCTTTTTTTTTTGCGCTGCTTTTTTTTTTGCGAAAAATCACTATAATGGCGAGTGTCTCAAAACTCTTCTTAGCTCAAACTGACAGGATGGGCACGAAATTTTTTTGACCAATTTTTTTTTTGACTGCCCGGACCCAAAAACTGGAAACGGGTCAAAAAAAACTTCCTATAATGGCACCTGTCTCAAAACACTCAGAAACACCTAAAAATAGGATAGCCAGAAAATTTTTCGAAAAATGCGTTTTCGAAAAATTTTGGGCCTAAACGGAGCGTGGCTACCCGACTCTTTTTTTTTCCGAAACCTACTCCGGCAAGGAAACACGAATCGGAATCTAGATGGATCTCGAAAACAACCCTAATAAGCAAGGAACTCGGATTGGTGGTGGATATATGGTGGTGGTATATGGCAGCGGTGGTGGTAGCGGTGGTAGTATATGGATATGGATCGGTGGTGGTATATGGACACGGATTGGTGGTGGTATATGGATACGGATTCGGAGCGGTGGTGGTAGATGGCAGGGGCAATGATGATGGTGCGGCGGCGGCGTGACAACTTATGACCAGAACTCGAAACTCTAAAAGACTAGACTCTAAGACCAGCAACTAGACACGACGATGCAACCGCAAATTCAACAAAGCAAAAACCCTAAAAAGATTATGCAAAGGCTCAGATTGGTTCGGATATGATGAACTAACCCTAATTTTTTGTGTGGCTTTTTCGTGGACTATAGGTATGAAGAACAGACTCGATCTAAACTACGAAAAACTGTAAAATCTCACCGAGCAACCTGGAAATCTGATACCACTTGATAGAGGCAAAGGTGTCCCGTCTTTCGATGAGATGGTGGATTTCGCTTTGGTGGAAGTCGACTTTGACGATCCGACTACGAACGTGCGAGGACGTCGCGCCTTAGCAATCGCTAAACCAACTCCGAGAGGTTATTGACCACGCCGGAGCACGATCAACCTGACCACGAGGGTCTGTTTCCTGCGAGCAAACGAAGAACAAGCAAGAAACTGAGATTGCAATCTGGATATTGCGAATATAAGATGAAAGCTTTATTGATCAAGGTGGGGTTCTGTGACGCCTTTGTTTGGTCGTTGAACACAAACGAAGTACGCGAAGTTGCAGCTATGGCGAACTTTTAATCTAAACAAAACCCAAAGTCTAAACGATGCCCTAAGGGCTGTATATATGGAGGAAGAGGGGGGAATTTCGTGGCCCTTGGTGGAGGGGTCCGAAATCAACCCTATCTCTTGTTTCCCCACACATACGGACTCTAAAAATAACCTATACTTATGTATTTCGAAATTGATGAGGACATCAATACAATTGTTACACCCACAGCCCCTGCTGCTATACATACTGGACCAATTACTAGAGCTCGTGCACGCCAACTAAATTACCAGGTACTTTCGTTTCTTGGTAATGATTCTAATGTTCATGAGAATATGATGCTGCCTAAATTGGATACATTTGTTTTGCTTACAAATGAAGGGCCTAGCTTGGAGAAGGATGAACATTGGAGCAAGAACAAGCATGGAGATGATGGCATGCGCAAGGGGAACAAGAATGGAGTTACAAGTGATGATTTCAGGACTTTGAAGCCACCATAATGGGTGCATGAAGCCTTGGACGAAATATACAAGATGCCACTTCATAAATTTCGTCCCGAGGCTATTTTAGGTGCTGCGTCACCTTATTATTGGGCCAGGCCCATGTAATTTCGAAATACATAAGTATAGGCTATTTTTAGAGTCCGTATGTGTGGGGAAACAAGAGATAGGGTTGATTTCGGACTCCTCCACCAAGGGCCACGAAATTCCCCCTCTTCCTCCATATATACAGCCCTTAGGGCATCGTTTAGACTTTGGGGATTTGTTTAGTTAAAAGTTAGCCATTGCAACTTCGTGTACTTCGTTTGTGTCCAACGACCAGACCAAGACCGCTTACACATCCCCACCATTATCAATACCTCATATATATTTGCAATATTCAGATTGCTTGATCATATTCTTGCTCGTTCTTCGATTGCTTGCAGGAATAGACCTTCGTGGTCAGGCTGACCGTGCTTCCGGCATCGTCAGTAACCTCAGGAGATTGGTTTAGCGATTGCTAAGGCGCAACGTCGTGCACGTTTGTAGTCGGATCATCAAAGTCGTCTCCACCAAATCGATAGTTATCATCTCATCGAAAGATCGGGACACCCCCGCCTCTGATACCAAGCGCAAAAAAAAAAGAGCAAAAAAAAAAAATTCAGAGTGTGCTTTTCCCTTGTTTACGTGCCGCGCCGTGATTTTGTTAGTGTTCTAGGCTCGCGTCTCTAGCACAGTCTAGCCTAGGACCAGCACAGTACCGTCGTTGAGCGTTTATTCAACTTTGCATCTCTGAATTGATTATTGCTGACCCTTTTTGCTACCATATTATAAGCCTTCCCAGCTCCACATACATCTACGTCGTGCGTTCGACTCTCCCTGGTAATCGCTCTATCCAAGCTTTGAGAGTTTTTGACTACAACGGTTGCCGATCACCGCCTGCTGCTGGGTAAGAACTGGTAAGAATTTGAGATTTGCTTGACGGATTTGTGACACCCACCACCACCACTTGTTCGTAGTCTGTAGGATCATATTCTTGTGTGTTTCTATTGCTGCTAACCATGCCAGGATCACAAGCCGACGAGATTGACTGGGAGAATTTATCGAACAAGGAGCTTCATGATAAGTTTCAGCAAATGATGACTGAACAGGTGCAAGATGTGCTGAACAATTTTGAAGAGGCCATGGAGAAGATCACTGGCTTTGAGAAGACGTTCGAAACAAAGCTCGATAACAAGTTTAATGAATTGCTCGCGCGTCTTCCACCACCACCACGTATTTCGAAATTACATGGGCCTGGCCCAATAATAAGGTGACGCAGCACCTAAAATAGCCTCGGGACGAAATTTATGAAGTGGCATCTTGTATATTTCGTCCAAGGCTTCATGCACCCATTATGGTGGCTTCAAAGTCCTGAAATCATCACTTGTAACTCCATTCTTGTTCCCCTTGCGCATGCCATCATCTCCATGCTTGTTCTTGCTCCAATGTTCATCCTTCTCCAAGCTAGGCCCTTCATTTGTAAGCAAAACAAATGTATCCAATTTAGGCAGCATCATATTCTCATGAACATTAGAATCATTACCAAGAAACGAAAGTACCTGGTAATTTAGTTGGCGTGCACGAGCTCTAGTAATTGGTCCAGTATGTATAGCAGCAGGGGCTGTGGGTGTAACAATTGTATTGATGTCCTCATCAATTTCGAAATACATAAGTATAGGTTATTTTTAGAGTCCGTATGTGTGGGGAAACAAGAGATAGGGTTGATTTCGGACCCCTCCACCAAGGGCCACGAAATTCCCCCCTCTTCCTCCATATATACAGCCCTTAGGGCATCGTTTAGACTTTGGGTTTTGTTTAGATTAAAAGTTCGCCATAGCTGCAACTTCGCGTACTTCGTTTGTGTTCAACGACCAAACAAAGGCGTCACAGAACCCCACCTTGATCAATAAAGCTTTCATCTTATATTCGCAATATCCAGATTGCAATCTCAGTTTCTTGCTTGTTCTTCGTTTGCTCGCAGGAAACAGACCCTCGTGGTCAGGTTGATCGTGCTCCGGCGTGGTCAATAACCTCTCGGAGTTGGTTTAGCGATTGCTAAGGCGCGACGTCCTCGCACGTTCGTAGTCGGATCGTCAAAGTCGACTTCCACCAAAGCGAAATCCACCATCTCATCGAAAGACGGGACACCTTTGCCTCTATCAAGTGGTATCAGATTTCCAGGTTGCTCGGTGAGATTTTACAGTTTTTCGTAGTTTAGATCGAGTCTGTTCTTCATACCTATAGTCCACGAAAAAGCCACACAAAAAATTAGGGTTAGTTCATCATATCCGAACCAATCTGAGCCTTTGCATAATCTTTTTAGGGTTTTTGCTTTGTTGAATTTGCGGTTGCATCGTCGTGTCTAGTTGCTGGTCTTAGAGTCTAGTCTTTTAGAGTTTCGAGTTCTGGTCATAAGTTGTCACGCCGCCGCCGCACCATCATCATTGCCCCTGCCATCTACCACCACCGCTCCGAATCCGTATCCATATACCACCACCAATCCGTGTCCATATACCACCACCGATCCATATCCATATACTACCACCGCTACCACCACCGCTGCCATATACCACCACCATATATCCACCACCAATCCGAGTTCCTTGCTTATTAGGGTTGTTTTCGAGATCCATCTAGATTCCGATTCGTGTTTCCTTGCCGGAGTAGGTTTCGGAAAAAAAAAGAGTCGGGTAGCCACGCTCCGTTTAGGCCCAAAATTTTTCGAAAACGCATTTTTCGAAAAATTTTCTGGCTATCCTATTTTTAGGTGTTTCTGAGTGTTTTGAGACAGGTGCCATTATAGGAAGTTTTTTTTGACCCGTTTCCAGTTTTTGGGTCCGGGCAGTCAAAAAAAAAATTGGTCAAAAAAATTTCGTGCCCATCCTGTCAGTTTGAGCTAAGAAGAGTTTTGAGACACTCGCCATTATAGTGATTTTTCGCAAAAAAAAAAGCAGCGCAAAAAAAAAAGAGCGCAAAAAAAAAGAGCGAAAAAAAAATTCCAGAGTGTGCTTTTCCCTTGTTTACGTGCCGCGCCGTGATTTTGTTAGTGTTCTAGGCTCGCGTCTCTAGCACAGTCTAGCCTAGGACCAGCACAGTACCGTCGTTGAGCGTTTATTCAACTTTGCATCTCTGAATTGATTATTGCTGACCCTTTTTGCTACCATATTATAAGCCTTCCCAGCTCCACATACATCTACGTCGTGCGTTTCACTCTCCCTGGTAATCGCTCTATCCAAGCTTTGAGAGTTTTTGACTACAACGGTTGCCGATCACCGCCTGCTGCTGGGTAAGAACTGGTAAGAATTTGAGATTTGCTTGACGGATTTGTGACACCCACCACCACCACTTGTTCGTAGTCTGTAGGATCATATTCTTGTGTGTTTCTATTGCTGCTAACCATGCCAGGATCACAAGCCGACGAGATTGACTGGGAGAATTTATCGAACAAGGAGCTTCATGATAAGTTTCAGCAAATGATGACTGAACAGGTGCAAGATGTGCTGAACAATTTTGAAGAGGCCATGGAGAAGATCACTGGCCTTGAGAAGACGTTCAAAACAAAGCTCGATAACAAGTTTAATGAATTGCTCGCGCGTCTTCCACCACCACCACCCGCTGCACCTAACGCACCTCTCCAACAACAACAACAACGACTACCTCCACGTCGCGAAGCAGACCTCCTCCGAGCAAGCCGTGTTCCTCTTGCGTTTGGCCAAACTGTTGGTGCTGCTGTTGATACTTCTGTGGCTCCTGCTGCTGATGCGGAGGAGGATGATTATGTGGGAGATTATGAGGATGAGGTTGATCAAAATCAACACTACGTGCAGCCACCTGTACCACCACCAGCAGGTCGACCTCAGGTATATATTCGTAATGGTAGGCCTGCACCACCACCTCAGGTACGAGATGATGTCCATATTCCTAAACTGAAATTGAATATTCCACCATTTGAGGGTAGATATGTTCCTGATATATATCTTACTTGGGAGTTAGAAACTGAACAACGATTTACATGTTTACAATATCCTGAGGAGAGACGAGTTGCTGCTGCTGTTTGTGCTTTCACTAGTTTTGCATGTGTATGGTGGTCTGAACATTGTAGATTATATCCTATTCCAACTACTTGGGCTGTTTTGAAAACTGCTATGCGTACGCGTTGGGTTCCACCATATTATCAACGTGAATTGCTTCAAAAATTGCAGCGTTTAAGACAAGGGAAAAATTCTGTAGAAGAATATTATCAGGAATTACAAACGGGCATGATTAGATGTGGTATTGTTGAGGAGAATGAAGCTATGCTTGCACGTTTTCTGGGTGGATTAAATAGAGAGATTCAGACCATTCTAGACTATAAGGAGTATACTAATATCACTCGTTTATTCCATCTTGCTTGTAAAGCTGAACGTGAAGTGCAGGATCGACAAGCATTGGGGCGAACTAACTTTTCTGCAGGCCGACCTTCATCATGGACACCACGTGCATCTTCTACTTCAACTGCACCAGCACCTCCATCCGGTGCCACCTCCAGCCGTGATACAAGAAAACAGGCACAACCACCATTATCTGCCAAGAGCGCACCTGCGGGGCCTGCACAGCGTTCTTCTTCTTCTTCCATGGCATCAACAGGGCACACAAGTGATATTATTTGTCGTCGTTGTAAGGGAGGAGGTCATTATGCGAGAGAATGCAAATCTCCGCGTGTGATGATTGCTACCGCGGATGGTGGATATGAGTCCGCTAGTGACTATGATGAGGAGACTTTGGCTCTTATTACACGTGAAGAACATGGTGGAGATGATTCTGATCATGAGACGCAATACATGGCTCCTGAAGACGCTGACAGGTATGAATGTTTAGTTGCTCAACGTGTTTTGAGTGTGCAGGTCACACAAGCTGAGCAAAATCAGAGGCACAATTTGTTCCATACCAAGGGAGTTGTGAAGGAACGTTCTGTGCGCGTCATCATAGACGGAGGGAGCTGCAACAACTTGGCTAGCATGGAGATTGATAGAGGCGAGGGTGTCCCGATCTTTCGATGAGATGATAACTATCGATTTGGTGAAGATGACTTTGACGATCCGACTACAAACGTGCACGACGTTGCGCCTTAGCAATCGCTAAACCAACTCCGAAAGGTTATTGACCACGCTGGAGCACAATCAACCTGACCACGAAGGTCTATTCCTGCAAGCAATCGAAGAACAAGCAAGAATATGATAAAATCAATCTGAATATTGCGAGTATATATGAAGTATTGATAAAGGTGAGGATCCGTAAGCGGTCTTGGTCTGGTCGTTGGATACAAACGAAGTACACGAAGTTGCAATGGCTAACTTTTAACTAAACAAATCCCAAAGAAAAGCTACTAGATGGATCTACTTATATAGGAGCAAGGGGTGGCGGCCAAGGAGGTGGGAGGACGTCTCAAGGCAGCCTAAAACTAAATCTAGGTTGTACAAGGCCAATGGGCCCAAGTGGAGGTGATGTAACACCTTTGGACTTGTAGTTTGACTCGGATTCTGCTGCAGCATCAGATTGTTTCGTCCACAACTCAACGCTCCGGACGAATTTGAAGGTGATTCCAATTGGGTTGGAAAGTGCACGAAATCTAGTTTCCAACAAAAAAAGAATCACCCAATTCGGAGTCCGTATGAAAAATTTGTGTGCGTTTTGAGTCAGGTGTGTCTGTGCAGTCCGAATCTGAATCCAGAACGTGAGAGACTTGGACTCTATCTTCTCTTGGGCCAAAAGTGACGTGAGAGAACTTTTTGGACAGCAAATAAACATCTCTTTCTTCCTTATCTTCATATGTGGATTGTACAAATGTCCCATACACCTGCAATTAGACAAAACACAAAAGTGTGTGAAGTATTTTTGTTCTGGATAACATAAATAGATTATTGAATAGTTTGCACTAGAAATCACCTGACAAATATGCATATATGCAATATTTTTCGTCATATCCAAGGTAGTCATGTCCTCATCATCCTCCCCTTCTTGAAAATAAAGCCGTCCTCGGCGTTGCTTAATCTGAAATGTGGCTAACAAAAGAGACAAGGTGTACATGTTGTATATGTATATGTCATCCATTTTTACTTCCCTTGATTTTTACATATATGACACATGAATAGATGAGTAACTTGCATAGTTCATAAAATCTAAAGCCAAAAAATTAGCACAAGAAGTAGAAGGCATGAAAATATTGCAACTCAGTTTGCACATATAAGTGAAGCTCTTATTCATTTCAAAAGATTGACAATGTTCATCATTAAACCATCCCAACATTGGTGAATAAACCTTACTTGCATCAAATTTACATGCTACAACATGCTTAAATAAGCAAACATGCAATAAGTCATTCAACACAGAATCATCACCAAGATTAGAGGTCATATCAAAATGATTAAACATTGGTTCTTTTGCATCAATAGTTAATTCAATGGGTGCACTCAAAATTGTTGGTATTTCAGTTGTTTGATCACATGGCAAAGTCAAATTATCAACGTAGTCCTCTAAAATAGGTGGTGTGATCAAAGTAGTGGGTAGCTCATCAGATGGTGCATTCAAATTGACAAGGCATTCATCATTCTCATGTAGAGATGGAAGATCAGTACCTTTGTCATTACCTCGTATGATCAACTCAGATGATGTAGCCACTCTCGGGGGCGATGTGTCACATGGTGGAGGTGATGTAGTCCTGACAACAACGGATGTGGTTGTCATAGTATGCCTAGTAGTTGAAATAGGATATAATCTACAATGTTCAGACCACCATACACATGCAAAACTAGTGAAAGCACAAACAGCAGCAGCAACTCGTCTCTCCTCAGGATATTGTAAACATGTAAATCGTTGTTCAGTTTCTAACTCCCAAGTAAGATATATATCAGGAACATATCTACCCTCAAATGGTGGAATATTCAATTTCAGTTTAGGAATATGGACATCATCTCGTACCTGAGGTGGTGGTGCAGGCCTACCATTACGAATATATACCTGAGGTCGACCTGCTGGTGGTGGTACAGGTGGCTGCACGTAGTGTTGATTTTGATCAACCTCATCCTCATAATCTCCCACATAATCATCCTCCTCCGCATCAGCAGCAGGAGCCACAGAAGTATCAACAGCAGCACCAACAGTTTGGCCAAACGCAAGAGGAACACGGCTTGCTCGGAGGAGGTCTGCTTCGCGACGTGGAGGTAGTCGTTGTTGTTGTTGTTGGAGAGGTGCGTTAGGTGCAGCGGGTGGTGGTGGTGGAAGACGCGCGAGCAATTCATTAAACTTGTTATCGAGCTTTGTTTTGAACGTCTTCTCAAGGCCAGTGATCTTCTCCATGGCCTCTTCAAAATTGTTCAGCACATCTTGCACCTGTTCAGTCATCATTTGCTGAAACTTATCATGAAGCTCCTTGTTCGATAAATTCTCCCAGTCAATCTCGTCGGCTTGTGATCCTGGCATGGTTAGCAGCAATAGAAACACACAAGAATATGATCCTACAGACTACGAACAAGTGGTGGTGGTGGGTGTCACAAATCCGTCAAGCAAATCTCAAATTCTTACCAGTTCTTACCCAGCAGCAGGCGGTGATGATAATGGTGCGGCGGCGGCGTGACAACTTATGACCAGAACTCGAAACTCTAAAAGACTAGACTCTAAGACCAGCAACTAGACACGACGATGCAACCGCAAATTCAACAAAGCAAAACCCTAAAAAGATTATGCAAAGGCTCAGATTGGTTCGGATATGATGAACTAACCCTAATTTTTTTTTGTGGCTTTTTCGTGGACTGTAGGTATGAAGAACAGACTCGATCTAAACTACGAAAAACTGTAAAATCTCACCGAGCAACCTGGAAATCTGATACCACTTGATAGAGGCGGAGGTGTCCCGTCTTTCGATGAGATGATGGATATCGCTTTGGTGGAAGTCGACTTTGACGATCCGACTACGAACGTGCGAGGACGTCGCGCCTTAGCAATCGCTAAACCAACTCCGAGAGGTTATTGACCACGCCGGAGCACGATCAACCTGACCACGAGGGTCTGTTTTCTGCGAGCAAACGAAGAACAAGCAAGAAACTAAGATTGCAATCTGGATATTGCGAATATAAGATGAAAGCTTTATTGATCAAGGTGGGTTTCTGTGACGCCTTTGTCTGGTCGTTGAACACAAACGAAGTACGCGAAGTTGCAGCTATGGCGAACTTTTAATCTAAACAAAACCCAAAGTCTAAACGATGCCCTAAGGGCTGTATATATGGAGGAAGAGGGGGGAATTTCGTGGCCCTTGGTGGAGGGGTCCGAAATCAACCCTATCTCTTGTTTCCCCACACATACGGACTCTAAAAATAGCCTATACTTATGTATTTCGAAATTACATGGGCCTGGCCCAATAATAAGGTGACGCAGCACCTAAAATAGCCTCGGGACGAAATTTATGAAGTGGCATCTTGTATATTTCGTCCAAGGCTTCATGCACCCATTATGGTGGCTTCAAAGTCCTGAAATCATCACTTGTAACTCCGTTCTTGTTCCCCTTGCGCATGCCATCATCTCCATGCTTGTTCTTGCTCCAATGTTCATCCTTCTCCAATCTAGGCCCTTCATTTGTAAGCAAAACAAATGTATCCAATTTAGGCAGCATCATATTCTCATGAACATTAGAATCATTACCAAGAAACGAAAGTACCTGGTAATTTAGTTGGCGTGCACGAGCTCTAGTAATTGGTCCAGTATGTATAGCAGCAGGGGCTGTGGGTGTAACAATTGTATTGATGTCCTCATCAAACTCCCTTGGTATGGAACAAATTGTGCCTCTGATTTTGCTCAGCTTGTGTGACCTGCACCCTCAAAACACGTTGAGCAACTAAACATTCATACCTGTCAGCGTCTTCAGGAGCCATGTATTGCGTCTCATGATCAGAATCATCTCCACCATGTTCTTCACGTGTAATAAGAGCCAATGTCTCCTCATCATAGTCACTAGCGGACTCATATCCACCATCCGCGGTAGCAATCATCACACGCGGAGATTTGCATTCCCTCGCATAATGACCTCCTCCCTTACAACGACGACAAATAATATCACTTGTGTGCCCTGTTGATGCCATGGAAGAAGAAGAACGCTGTGCAGGACCCGCAGGTGCGCTCTTGGAAGATAATGGTGGTTGTGCCTGTTTTCTTGTATCACGGCTGGAGGTGGCACCGGATGGATGTGCTGGTGCAGTTGAAGTAGAAGATGCACGTGGTGTCCATGATGAAGGTCGGCCTGCAGAAAAGTTAGTTCGCCCCAATGCTTGTCGATCCTGCACTTCACGTTCAGCTTTACAAGCAAGATGGAATAAACGAGTGATATTAGTATACTCCTTATAGTCTAGAATGGTCTGAATCTCTCTATTTAATCCACCCAGAAAACGTGCAAGCATAGCTTCATTCTCCTCAACAATACCACATCTAATCATGCCAGTTTGTAATTCCTGATAATATTCTTCTACAGAATTTTTTCCTTGTCTTAAACGCTGCAATTTTTGAAGCAATTCACGTTGATAATATGGTGGAACCCAACGCGTACGCATAGCAGTTTTCAAAGCAGCCCAAGTAGTTGGAATAGGATATAATCTACAATGTTCAGACCACCATACACATGCAAAACTAGTGCAAGCACAAACAGCAGCAGCAACTCGTCTCTCCTCAGGATATTGTAAACATGTAAATCGTTGTTCAGTTTCTAACTCCCAAGTAAGATATATATCAGGAACATATCTACCCTCAAATGGTGGAATATTCAATTTCAGTTTAGGAATATGGACATCATCGCGTACCTGAGGTGGTGGTGCAGGCCTACCATTACGAATATATACCTGAGGTCGACCTGCTGGTGGTGGTACAGGTGGCTGCACGTAGTGTTGATTTTGATCAACCTCATCCTCATAATCTCCCACATAATCATCCTCCTCCGCATCAGCAGCAGGAGCCACAGAAGTATCAACAGCAGCACCAACAGTTTGGCCAAACGCAAGAGGAACACGGCTTGCTCGGCGGAGGTCTGCTTCGCGACGTGGAGGTAGTCGTTGTTGTTGCTGTTGGAGAGGTGCGTTAGCTGCAGCGGGTGGTGGTGGTGGAAGACGCGCGAGCAATTCATTAAACTTGTTATCGAGCTTTGTTTCGAACGTCTTCTCAAAGCCAGTGATCTTCTCCATGGCCTCTTCAAAATTGTTCAGCACATCTTGCACCTGTTCAGTCATCATTTGCTGAAACTTATCATGAAGCTCCTTGTTCGATAAATTCTCCCAGTCAATCTCATCGGCTTGGTATCCTGGCATGGTTAGCAGCAATAGAAACACACAAGAATATGATCCTACAGACTACGAACAAGTGGTGGTGGTGGGTGTCACAAATCCGTCAAGCAAATCTCAAATTCTTACCAGTTCTTACCCAGCAGCAGGCGGTGATCGGCAACCGTTGTAGTCAAAAACTCTCAAAGCTTAGATAGAGCGATTACCAGGGAGAGTCAAACGCACGACGTAGATGTATGTGGAGCTGGGAAGGCTTATAATATGGTAGCAAAAAGGGTCAGCAATAATCAATTCAGAGATGCAAAGTTGAATAAACGCTCAACGACGGTACTGTGCTGGTCCTAGGCTAGACTGTGCTAGAGACGCGAGCCTAGAACACTAACAAAATCACGGCGCGGCACGTAAACAAGGGAAAAGCACACTCTGGAATTTTTTTTTTCGCTCTTTTTTTTGCGCTCTTTTTTTTTTGCGAAAAATCACTATAATGGCGAGTGTCTCAAAACTCTTCTTAACTCAAACTGACAGGATGGGCACGAAATTTTTTTGACCAATTTTTTTTTTTGACTGCCCGGACCCAAAAACTGGAAACGGGTCAAAAAAAACTTCCTATAATGGCACTTGTCTCAAAACACTCAGAAACACCTAAAAATAGGATAGCCAGAAAATTTTTCGAAAAATGCGTTTTCGAAAAATTTTGGGCCTAAACGGAGCGTGGCTACCCGACTCTTTTTTTTGTGGCTTTTTCGTGGACTGTAGGTATGAAGAACAGACTCGATCTAAACTACGAAAAACTGTAAAATCTCACCGAGCAACCTGGAAATCTGATACCACTTGATAGGGGCGAGGGTCCCGATCTTTCGATGAGATGATAACTATCGATTTGGTGAAGATGACTTTGACGATCCGACTACAAACGTGCACGATGTTGCGCCTTAGCAATCGCTAAACCAACTTCGAGAGGTTATTGACCACGCCGGAGCACAATCAACCTGACCACGAAGGTCTATTCCTGCAAGCAATCGAAGAACAAGCAAGAATATGATAAAAGCAATCTGAATATTGCGAGTATATATGAAGTATTGATAGATAAAGGTGGGGATCCGTAAGCGGTCTTGGTCTGGTCGTTGGACACAAACGAAGTACACGAAGTTGCAATGGCTAACTTTTAACTAAACAAATCCCAAAGTCTAAACGATGCCCTAAGGGCTGTATATATGGAGGAAGAGGGGGGGGGGAATTTCGTGGCCCTTGGTGGAGGGGTCCGAAATCAACCCTATCTCTTGTTTCCCCACACATACGGACTCTAAAAATAGCCTATACTTATGTATTTCGAAATTACATGGGCCTGGCCCAATAATAAGGTGACGCAGCACCTAAAATAGCCTCGGGACGAAATTTATGAAGTGGCATCTTGTATATTTCGTCCAAGGCTTCATGCACCCATTATGGTGGCTTCAAAGTCCTGAAATCATCACTTGTAACTCCGTTCTTGTTTCCCTTGCGCATGCCATCATCTCCATGCTTGTTCTTGCTCCAATGTTCATCCTTCTCCAAGCTAGGCCCTTCATTTGTAAGCAAAACAAATGTATCCAATTTAGGCAGCATCATATTCTCATGAACATTAGAATCATTACCAAGAAACGAAAGTACCTGGTAATTTAGTTGGCGTGCACGAGCTGTTTTGAAGAATAATAAGAAAATGTGGGAGGAATGCTTGCCTCATATTGAATTTGCTTATAATCGTTCATTGCATTCTACTACTAAGATGTGCCCTTTTGAAGTTGTGTATGGTTTCCTACCTCGTGCACCTATTGATTTGTTGCCTCTTCCATCTTCGGAGAAGGTTAATTTTGATGCTAAACAACGTGCTGAATTGATTTTAAAAATGCATGAGTTAACTAAGGAAAACATTGAGCGCATGAATGCTAAATATAAACTTGCTGGAGATAAGGGTAGAAAACATGTTGTGTTTGCACCTGGAGATCTTGTTTGGTTACATTTGCGTAAGGATAGATTTCCTGATTTGCGCAAATCAAAGTTAATGCCACGTGCTGATGGTCCCTTTAAGGTGTTAGAGAAAATAAATGATAATGCATATAAACTGAGCTGCCTGCAGATTTTGGGGTTAGTCCCACTTTTAACATTGCAGATTTGAAGCCATATTTGGGTGAGGAAGATGAACTTCCGTCGAGGACGACTTCATTTCAAGAAGGGGAGAATGATGAGGACATCAATACAATTGTTACACCCACAGCCCCTGCTGCTATACATACTGGACCAATTACTAGAGCTCGTGCACGCCAACTAAATTACCAGGTACTTTCGTTTCTTGGTAATGATTCTAATGTTCATGAGAATATGATGCTGCCTAAATTGGATACATTTGTTTTGCTTACAAATGAAGGGCCTAGCGTGGAGAAGGATGAACATTGGAGCAAGAACAAGCATGGAGATGATGGCATGCGCAAGGGGAACAAGAATGGAGTTACAAGTGATGATTTCAGGACTTTGAAGCCACCATAATGGGTGCATGAAGCCTTGGACGAAATATACAAGATGCCACTTCATAAATTTCGTCCCGAGGCTATTTTAGGTGCTGCGTTCACCTTATTATTGGGCCAGGCCCATGTAATTTCGAAATACATAAGTATAGGTTATTTTTAGAGTCCGTATGTGTGGGGAAACAAGAGATAGGGTTGATTTCGGACTCCTCCACCAAGGGCCACGAAATTCCCCCCTCTTCCTCCATATATACAGCCCTTAGGGCATCGTTTAGACTTTGGGGATTTGTTTAGTTAAAAGTTAGCCATTGCAACTTCGTGTACTTCGTTTGTGTCCAACGACCAGACCAAGACCGCTTACACATCCCCACCATTATCAATACCTCATATATATTTGCAATATTCAGATTGCTTGATCATATTCTTGCTCGTTCTTCGATTGCTTGCAGGAATAGACCTTCGTGGTCAGGCTGACCGTGCTTCCGGCATCGTCAGTAACCTCAGGAGATTGGTTTAGCGATTGCTAAGGCGCAACGTCGTGCACGTTTGTAGTCGGATCGTCAAAGTCGTCTCCACCAAATCGATAGTTATCATCTCATCGAAAGATCGGGACACCCCCGCCTCTATCAGAAATTACATGGGCCTGGCCCAATAATAAGGTGACGCAGCACCTAAAATAGCCTCGGGACGAAATTTATGAAGTGGCATCTTGTATATTTCGTCCAAGGCTTCATGCACCCATTATGGTGGCTTCAAAGTCCTGAAATCATCACTTGTAACTCCGTTCTTGTTTCCCTTGCGCATGCCATCATCTCCATGCTTGTTCTTGCTCCAATGTTCATCCTTCTCCAAGCTAGGCCCTTCATTTGTAAGCAAAACAAATGTATCCAATTTAGGCAGCATCATATTCTCATGAACATTAGAATCATTACAAAGAAACGAAAGTACCTGGTAATTTAGTTGGCGTGCACGAGCTCTAGTAATTGGTCCAGTATGTATAGCAGCAGGGCCTGTGGGTGTAACAATTGTATTGATGTCCTCATCAGTTGGGATGGTTTAATGAAGAACATTGTCAATCCTTTGATATGAATAAGAGCTTCACTTATATGTGCAAACTGAGTTGCAACATTTTCATGTCTTCTACTTCTTGTGATAATATTTTGGCTTCAGATTTTATGAGCTACAAAAGTTACTCATGTATACGTGTGTCATTTGTGCAAAAATCAAGGAAAGTAAAAATGGATGACATATACATATACAACATGTACACCTTCTCTCTTTTGTTAGCCACATTTCAGATTAAGCAACGCCGAGGACGACTTTGTTTTCCAGAAGGGGAGGATGATGAGGACATAACTACCTTGGATATGACCAAAAATATTGCATACATGCATATTTGTCAGGTGATTTCTAGTGCAAACTATTCAATAATCTATTTATGTTATCCAGAACAAAAATACTTCATACACTTTTGTGTTTTGTCTAATTGCAGGTGTATAGGACATTTGTACAATCCACATATGAAGATAAGGGAAAAGAAGAAGTTTAGGTTCTGTTCAAAAAGTCCTCTCACGTCACTTTTGGGCCAAGAGAAGGTAGAGTCCAAGTCTCTCACGTTCTGGATTCAGATTCGGACTGCACAGACATACCTAACTCAAAACGCCAACAACTTTTTCATACGGACTCCGAATTGGGTGATTCTTTTTTGTTGGAAAGTAGATTTCGTGCTCTTTCCAACCCAATTGGATTCACCTTCAAATTCGTCCGGAGCATTGAATATTGACGAAACAATCTGACGCTACAGTAGAATCCGAGTCAAACAACAAGTCCAAAGGTGTTGCATCATCTCCACTTGGGCCCATGGGCCTTGTACGACCTAGGGTTAGTTTTAGGCTGCCTTGGGACGTCCTTCCACCTCCTTGTCCGCCACACCTTGCTCCTATATAAGTAGATCCATCTAGTAGCTTTTTCCTTGGGATTTGTTTAGTTAAAAGTTAGCAATTGCAACTTCGTGTACTTCATTTGTGTCCAGCGACCAGGCCAAGACCGCTTACGGATCCCCACCATTATCAATACTTCATATATATATTTGCAATATTCAGATTGCTTTATCATATTCTTGCTGCTTCGATTGCTTGCGGGAATAGACCTTCATGGTTAGGCTGACCGTGCTTCCGGCATCGTTAGTAACCTCAGGAGATTGGTTTAGCGATTGCTAAGGCGCAACGTCTTGCATGTTTGTAGTCGGATCGTCAAAGTCGTCTCCACCAAATCGATAGTTATCATCTCATCGAAAGATCGGGACACCCTCACCTCTATCATTAAGGGCATTAGTCCCACTCTATGCCAGCACAAAATAAAATTAGAGAAAGATGCTAAACCAGTTGTTGATCACCAACGACGGTTAAATCCTAAGATGAAAGAAGTGGTAAGAAAAGAAATACTAAAGCTTCTGGAGGCAGGTATGATTTATCCCGTTGCTGATAGTCAGTGGGTAAGTCTTGTCCATTGTGTCCCTAAGAGGGGAGGTATTATTGTTGTTCCTAATGATAAAGATGAATTGATCCCACAAAGAATTGTTACAGGTTATAGAATGGTAATTGATTTTCGCAAACTGAATAAAGCTACTAAAAAGGATCATCACCCTTTACCTTTTATTGATCAAATGCTAGAAAGATTATCCAAACATACTCATTTTTGCTTTCTAGACGGTTATTCTGCTTTCTCCCAAATACTTGTGTCGAAAGAGGATCAGGAAAAGACCACTTTTACTTGCCCTTTCGGTACCTTTGCTTATAGACGTATGCCTTTTGGTTTATGTAATGCACCTACTACCTTTCAAAGATGTATGACTGCCATATTCTCTGACTTTTGTGGAAAGATTGTTGAGGTATTCATGGATGATTTTTCGGTATATGGAACTTCTTTTGATGATTGCTTAAGCAACCTTAATTGAGTTTTGTAGAGATGTGAAGAAACTAATCTTGTCTTGAATTGGGAGAAGTGCCACTTTATGGTTATTGAAGGTATTGTCTTGGGGCATAAAATTTCTGAAAGAGGTATTGAAGTTGATAAAGCTAAAGTTGATGCTCTCGAAAAGATGTTGTGTCCTAAGGACATTAAAGGTATAAGACGTTTTCTTGGTCATGCTGGTTTTTATAGGAGGTTCATTAAAGACTTCTCAAAAATTTCCAGGCCTCTGACTAATCTCTTACAAAAAGATGTTCCTTTTGTCTTTAATGATGATTGTGTAGAAGCATTTGAAATACTTAAGAAAGCCTTGATTTTTGCACCCATTGTTCAGCCACCTGATTGGAATTTACCCTTTGAAATTATGTGTGATGCTAGTGATTATGTTGTAGGTGCTTTTCTAGGACAAAGAGTTGATAAGAAATTAAATGTTATCCAATATGCTAGTAAAACTCTAGACAGTGCCCGGAGAAATTATGCTACTACTGAAAAATAATTTTTAGTAGTTGTATTTGCTTGTGATAAGTTTAGACCTTATATTGTTGATTCTAAAGTAACTATTCACACTGATCATGCTGCTATTAAATACCTTATGGAAAAGAAAGATGCTAAACCTAGACTTATTAGATGGGTTCTCTTGCTACAAGAACTCGATTAGCATATTATTGATAGAAAGGGAGCTGAGAACCCCATTGCAGACAACTTGTCTAGGTTAGAAAATGTTCTTGATGACCCACTACCTATTGATGATAGCTTTCCTGATGAACAATTAGCTGTCATAAATGCTTCTCGTACTGCTCCATGGTATGCTGATTATGCTAATTACATTGTTGCTAAATTTATACCACCTAGTTTCACATACCAGCAAAAGAAAAAGTTTTTCTATGATTTAAGACACTACTTCTGGGATGACCTACACATTTATAAAGAAGGAGTATATGGTGTTATTAGACATTGTGTACCTGAGCATGAACAGGAACAGATCCTACACAAGTGTCACTCCGAGGCTTATGGAGGACACCATGCTGGAGATAGAACTGCACATAAGGTATTGCAATCCGGTTTTCATTGGCCTACTCTTTTCAAGGATACCCGTAAGTTTGTCTTATCTTGTGATGAATGTCAAAGAATTGGTAATATTAGTAGACGTCAAGAAATGCTTATGAATTATTCACTTGTTATTGAACCATTTGATGTTTGGGGCTTTGATTATATGGGACTGCTTCCTTCCTCTAATGGGTATACACATATTTTAGTTGATGTTGATTACGTTACTAAGTGGGTAGAAGCTATTCCAACTAGTAGTGCTGATCATAACACCTCTATTAAGATGCTTAAAGAAATTATTTTTCCGAGGTTTGGAGTCCCTAGATACTTAATGACTGATGGTGGTTCACATTTTATTCATGGTGCCTTTCATAAAATGCATGCTAAGTATGATGTTAATCATAGAATTGCATCTCCTTATCACCCACAGTCTAGTGGTCAAGCAGAACTGAGTAATAGAGAGCTTAAATTAATTTTGCAAAATATTGTTAATAGATCTAGAAAGAATTGGTCCAAGAAACTTGATGATGCATTATGGGCCTATAGAACTGCATATAAAAATCCTATGGGTATGTCTCTGATAGAGGCAAAGGTGTCCCGTCTTTCGATGAGATGATGGATATCGCTTTGGTGGAAGTCGACTTTGACGATCCGACTACGAACGTGCGAGGACGTCGCGCCTTAGCAATCGCTAAACCAACTCCGAGAGGTTATTGACCACGCCGGAGCACGATCAACCTGACCACGAGGGTCTGTTTCCTGCGAGCAAACGAAGAACAAGCAAGAAACTAAGATTGCAATCTGGATATTGCGAATATAAGATGAAAGCTTTATTGATCAAGGTGGGGTTCTGTGACGCCTTTGTCTGGTCGTTGAACACAAACGAAGTACGCGAAGTTGCAGCTATGGCGAACTTTTAATCTAAACAAAACCCAAAGTCTAAACGATGCCCTAAGGGCTGTATATATGGAGGAAGAGGGGGGAATTTCGTGGCCCTTGGTGGAGGAGTCCGAAATCAACCCTATCTCTTGTTTCCCCACACATACGGACTCTAAAAATAGCCTATACTTATGTATTTCGAAATTACATGGGCCTGGCCCAATAATAAGGTGACGCAGCACCTAAAATAGCCTCGGGACGAAATTTATGAAGTGGCATCTTGTATATTTCGTCCAAGGCTTCATGCACCCATTATAGTGGCTTCAAAGTACTGAAATCATCACTTGTAACTCCGTTCTTGTTCCCCTTGCGCATGCCATCATCTCCATGCTTGTTCTTGCTCCAATATTCATCCTTCTCCAGGCTAGGCCCTTCATTTGTAAGCAAAACAAATGTATCCAATTTAGGCAGCATCATATTCTCATGAACATTAGAATCATTACCAAGAAACGAAAGTACCTGGTAATTTAGTTGGCGTGCACGAGCTCTAGTAATTGGTCCAGTATGTATAGCAGCAGGGGCTGTGGGTGTAACAATTGTATTGATGTCCTCATCATCCTCCCCTTCTTGAAATGAAGTCGTCCTCGACGGAAGTCCATCTTCCTCACCCAAATAAGGCTTCAAATCTGCAATGTTAAAAGTGGGACTAACCCCAAAATCTGCAGGCAGCTCAAGTTTATATGCATTATCATTTATTTTCTCTAACACCTTAAAGGGACCATCAGCACGTGGCATTAGCTTTGATTTGCGCAAATCAGGAAATCTATCCTTACGCAAATGTAACCAAACAAGATCTCCAGGTGCCAACACAACATGTTTTCTACCCTTATCTCCAGCAAGTTTATATTTAGCATTCATACGCTCAATGTTTTCCTTAGTTAACTCATGCATTTTTAAAATCAATTTAGCACGTTGTTTAGCATCAAAATTAACCTTCTCCGAAGATGGAAGAGGCAACAAATCAATAGGTGCACGAGGTAGGAAACCATACACAACTTCAAAAGGGCACATCTTAGTAGTAGAATGCAATGAACGATTATAAGCAAATTCAATATGAGGCAAGCATTCCTCCCACATTTTCTTATTATTCTTCAAAACAGCCCTAAGCATAGTAGACAACGTTCTATTGACTACTTCAGTTTGTCCATCAGTTTGGGGGTGACAAGTAGTACTAAAAAGCAGTTTAGTCCCCAACTTAGCCCATAAACATCTCCAAAAGTGGCTAAGAAATTTAGTATCACGATCTGAAACAATAGTATTTGGCACACCATGCAAGCGAATAATGTCACGAAAGAACAAATCAGCAACATTAACAGCATCATCGCTTTTATGACATGGTATAAAGTGTGCCATTTTCGAGAATCTATCCACGACAACAAATATGCTATCCCTCCCCTTCTTTGTTCGAGGTAAACCTAAAACAAAGTCCATAGATATATCCTCCCAAGGAACACTAGGTACAGGCAAAGGCATATATAAACCATGAGGATTGAGGCGTGACTTAGCTTTTTGACATGTAGTGCAGCGAGCAATAAAACGCTCAACATCCCGTCTCATCTTTGGCCAAAAGAAATGTGTAGCAAGTACGTCCTCCGTCTTCTTCACGCCAAAGTGTCCCATTAATCCTCCTCCATGCGCCTCCTGCAACAACAAAAGACGAACGGAGCTAGCTGGAATGCATAGCTTGTTAGCACGAAACACAAATCCATCGTTAACAACAAACTTGTTCCACATTCTTCCTTCTTTACAATTATGCATTACATCTTTAAAATCAGCATCATGCACATATTGATCTTTGATGGTCTCCAAACCAAATATTTTGAAGTCAAGTTGTGAGAGCATAGTATAGCGACGAGACAAAGCATCAGCAATAACATTTTCTTTTCCCTTCTTGTGTTTAATGACATAAGGGAAAGTCTCAATGAATTCAACCCATTTAGCATGTCTACGATTCAGTTTAGCTTGACTTTTAATATGTTTTAATGATTCATGATCAGAATGTATAACAAATTCTTTGGGCCATAAATAATGTTGCCATGTTTCTAAAGTCCGAACAAGAGCATATAATTCTTTATCATAAGTAGAATAATTCAGACTAGGCCCACTCAATTTTTCAGAAAAGTATGCAACAGGTTTGCCATCTTGTAATAACACACCTCCTAATCCAATTCCACTAGCATCACATTCAAGCTCAAAAGTCTTATTAAAATCAGGAAGTTGGAGTAAAGGAGCATGTGTCAACTTATCTTTCAATACCGTGAAGGCTTCTTCCTGTGCGGTACCCCAAAGAAAAGGCACATCTTTCTTTGTAAGCTCATTGAGAGGTGCAGCAATGGTGCTGAAATCTCTCACAAAACGCCTATAGAATCCAGCGAGGCCAAGAAAACTCCTCACTTGTGTGACCGTTTTGGGTTGCGGCCAACTCTCAATAGCTTCAATCTTGGCTTTATCAACTTCAATTTCCTGTGGAGTAACAACATAGCCAAGGAAAGATACTCGGTCGGTGCAAAAGGTGCACTTCCCAAGGTTACCAAACAAACGTGCATCACGTAGAGCAATAAAAACAGCACGTAAATGTTCCAAATGTTCTTCCAAAGATCTGCTATAAATAAATATGTCATCAAAGTAAACTACCACAAATCGTCCAATGAAAGCACGTAAAACTTCGTTCATTAATCTCATGAAAGTACTAGGTGCATTAGTTAACCCAAAAGGCATGACTAACCACTCATATAATCCAAACTTAGTTTTGAATGTTGTTTTCCATTCATCTCCCAATTTCATACGAATTTGATGGTATCCACTACGTAAATCAACTTTGGAGAATATTGTAGAGCCACTCAATTCATCAAGCATATCATCTAGCCTAGGAATAGGATGACGATAACGAATAGTAATATTATTAATGCCTCTACAATCAACACACATACGTGATGTACCATCCTTTTTCGGCACTAGAATAATAGGAACAGCACAAGGACTAAGGGATTCCCGTATATAACCTTTGTCGAGAAGCTCTTGTACTTGACGCATAATCTCCTTCGTCTCCTCTGGATTGGTATGGTATGGTGCACGGTTTGGCAGTGAAGCACCGGGAATTAAGTCAATCTGATGCTCAATCCCTCGAATAGGCGGTAATCCCGGTGGCACGTCTTGTGGAAAGACGTCAGCGAACTCCTGCAAAATGTTAGTGACAGCAGGAGGCAAAGAGGAAGGCACGTCCTCGAATGAAAATAATGCCTCTTTGCACACAAAAGCATAGCAAACAGATTTGCTGAAATCTAGCTCATCAATATCAGATTTGGTGGCAAATAAACATGCACTTTTCAATTTAATTTCAGAAGCAACACTAGATGGTTTATTATTAGGCTTCATTTGTTGCTCAAATTCTTTTGCCACAATCTGATTTTCACTCTTATTCGTCTCCTGTTTTGCTTTATTAGCTCTATTAATATCATCTTTCAAAATGGAATCAGGAGTCATAGGAAGCAAAGTAATATTTTTATCCTTATGAACAAGAGTATAGTGATTGTTTCTACCATGGTGTACAGAATTTTTATCAAATTGCCATGGTCTACGAGGTAATAAGGAACATGCTTGCATAGGTACCACATCACAATCAACATAATCAGCATATGTAGAGATACTAAAATGCACACGAACAGTACGTGTTACCTTAACCTTGCCGCTGTTGTTGAACCATTGGATGTAGTAAGGATGTGGATGTGGTCTTGTGGTGAGAGAAAGCTTCTCCACCATCTCCATGCTAGCCAAGTTGTTGCAGCTCCCTCCGTCTATGATGACGCACACAGAACGTTCCTTCACAACTCCCTTGGTATGGAACAAATTGTGCCTCTAATTTTGCTCAGCTTGTGTGACCTGCACACTCAAAACACGTTGAGCAACGAAACATTCATACCTGTCAGCGTCTTCAGGAGCCATGTATTGCGTCTCATGATCAGAATCATCTCCACCATGTTCTTCACGTGTAATAAGAGCCAAAGTCTCCTCATCATAGTCACTAGCGGACTCATATCCACCATCCGCGGTAGCAATCATCACACGCGGAGATTTGCATTCTCTCGCATAATGACCTCCTCCCTTACAACGACGACAAATAATATCACTTGTGTGCCCTGTTGATGCCATGGAAGAAGAAGAACGCTGTGCAGGCCCCGCAGGTGCGCTCTTGGCAGATAATGGTGGTTGTGCCTGTTTTCTTGTATCACGGCTGGAGGTGGCACCGGATGGAGGTGCTGGTGCAGTTGAAGTAGAAGATGCACGTGGTGTCCATGATGAAGGTCGGCCTGCAGAAAAGTTAGTTCGCCCCAATGCTTGTCGATCCTCCACTTCACGTTCAGCTTTACAAGCAAGATGGAATAAACGAGTGATATTAGTATACTCCTTATAGTCTAGAATGGTCTGAATCTCTCTATTTAATCCACCCAGAAAACGTGCAAGCATAGCTTCATTCTCCTCAACAATACCACATCTAATCATGCCAGTTTGTAATTCCTGATAATATTCTTCTACAGAATTTTTCCCTTGTCTTAAACGCTGCAATTTTTGAAGCAATTCACGTTGATAATATGGTGGAACCCAACGCGTACGCATAGCAGTTTTCAAAGCAGCCCAAGTAGTTGGAATAGGATATAATCTACAATGTTCAGACCACCATACACATGCAAAACTAGTGAAAGCATAAACGGCAGCAGCAACTCGTCTCTCCTCAGGATATTGTAAACATGTAAATCGTTGTTCAGTTTCTAACTCCCAAGTAAGATATATATCAGGAACATATCTACCCTCAAATGGTGGAATATTCAATTTCAGTTTAGGAATATGGACATCATCTCGTACCTGAGGTGGTGGTGCAGGCCTACCATTACGAATATATACCTGAGGTCGACCTGCTGGTGGTGGTACAGGTGGCTGCACGTATTGTTGATTTTGATCAACCTCATCCTCATAATCTCCCACATAATCATCCTCCTCCGCATCAGCAGCAGGAGCCACAGAAATATCAACAGCAGCACCAACAGTTTGGCCAAACGCAAGAGGAACACGGCTTGCTCGGCGGAGGTCTGCTTCGCGACGTGGAGGTAGTCGTTGTTGTTGTTGTTGGAGAGGTGCGTTAGGTGCAGCGGGTGGTGGTGGTGGACGACGCGCGAGCAATTCATTAAACTTGCTATCGAGCTTTGTTTCAAACGTCTTCTCAAGGCCAGTGATCTTCTCCATGGCCTCTTCAAAATTGTTCAGCACATCTTGCACCTGTTCAGTCATCATTTGCTGAAACTTATCATGAAGCTCCTTGTTCGATAAATTCTCCCAGTCAATCTCGTCGGCTTGTGATCCTGGCATGGTTAGCAGCAATAGAAACACACAAGAATATGATCCTACAGACTACGAACAAGTGGTGGTGGTGGGTGTCACAAATCCGTCAAGCAAATCTCAAATTCTTACCAGTTCTTACCCAGCAGCAGGCGGTGATCGGCAACCGTTGTAGTCAAAAACTCTCAAAGCTTGGATAGAGCGATTACTAGGGAGAGTCAAACGCACGACGTAGATGTATGTGGAGCTGGGAAGGCTTATAATATGGTAGCAAAAAGGGTCAGCAATAATCAGTTCAGAGATGCAAAGTTGAATAAACGCTCAACGACGGTACTGTGCTGGTCCTAGGCTAGACTGTGCTAGAGACGCGAGCCTAGAACACTAACAAAATCACGGCGCGGCACGTAAACAAGGGAAAAGCACACTCTGAATTTTTTTTTTCGCTCTTTTTTTTTTGCGCTCTCTTTTTTTTTTTGCGCTGCTTTTTTTTTTGCGAAAAATCACTATGATGGCGAGTGTCTCAAAACTCTTCCTAGCTCAAACTGACAGGATGGGCACGAAATTTTTTCGACCATTTTTTTTTTTGGCTGCCCGGACCCAAAAACTGGAAACGGGTCAAAAAAAACTTCCTATAATGGCACCTGTCTCAAAACACTCAGAAACGACTAAAAATAGGATAGCCAGAAATTTTTTCGAAAAATGCGTTTTCGAAAAATTTTGGGCCTAAACGGAGCGTGGCTACCCGACATTTTCTTTTTTCCGAAACCTACTCCGGCAAGGAAACACGAATCGGAATTTAGATGGATCCCGAAAACAAACCTAATAAGCAAAGAGCTCGGATTGGTGGTGGATATATGGTGGTGGTATATGGCAGCGGTGGTGGTAGCGGTGGTAGTATATGGATATGGATCGGTGGTGGTATATGGACACGGATTGGTGGTGGTATATGGATACGGATTCGGTGCGGTGGTGGTAGATGGCAGGGGCGATGATGATGGTGCGGCGGCGGCGTGACAACTTATGACCAGAACTCGAAACTCTAAAAGACTAGACTCTAAGACCAGCAACTAGACACGACGATGCAACCGCAAATTCAACAAAGCAAAACTCTAAAAAGATTATGCAAGGCTCAGATTGGTTCGGATATGATGAACTAACCCTAAATTTTTTTTGTGGCTTTTTCGTGGACTATAGGTATGAAGAGCAGACTCGATCTAAACTACTAAAAAACTGTAAAATCTCACCGAGCAACCTGGAAATCTGATACCACTTGATAGAGGCAAAGGTGTCCCGTCTTTCGATGAGATGATGGATATCGCTTTGGTGGAAGTCGACTTTGACGATCCGACTACGAACGTGCGAGGACGTCGCGCCTTAGCAATCGCTAAACCAACTCCGAGAGGTTATTGACCACGCCGGAGCACGATCAACCTGACCACGAGGGTCTGTTTCCTGCGAGCAAACGAAGAACAAGCAAGAAACTAAGATTGCAATCTGGATATTGCGAATATAAGATGAAAGCTTTATTGATCAAGGTGGGGTTCTGTGACGCCTTTGTCTGGTCGTTGAACACATACGAAGTACGCGAAGTTGCAGCTATGGCGAACTTTTAATCTAAACAAAACCCAAAGTCTAAACGATGCCCTAAGGGCTGTATATATGGAGGAAGAGGGGGGAATTTCGTGGCCCTTGGTGGAGGAGTCCGAAATCAACCCTATCTCTTGTTTCCCCACACATACGGACTCTAAAAATAGCCTATACTTATGTATTTCGAAATTACATGGGCCTGGCCCAATAATAAGGTGACGCAGCACCTAAAATAGCCTCGGGACGAAATTTATGAAGTGGCATCTTGTATATTTCGTCCAAGGCTTCATGCACCCATTATGGTGGCTTCAAAGTCCTGAAATCATCACTTGTAACTCCGTTCTTGTTCCCCTTGCGCATGCCATCATCTCCATGCTTGTTCTTGCTCCAATATTCATCCTTCTCCAGGCTAGGCCCTTCATTTGTAAGCAAAACAAATGTATCCAATTTAGGCAGCATCATATTCTCATGAACATTAGAATCATTACCAAGAAACGAAAGTACCTGGTAATTTAGTTGGCGTGCACGAGCTCTAGTAATTGGTCCAGTATGTATAGCAGCAGGGGCTGTGGGTGTAACAATTGTATTGATGTCCTCATCAGTCTCCATATAAAATGGTTTATGGAAAAGCATGTCATTCAGCTCTCGAACTAGAACATAAGGCATATTGGGCAATTAAAGAGCTCAACTATTACTTCAAACTTGTCGGTGAGAAGAGACTATTTGACATTAGCTCACTTGATGAGTGGAGAACCTAGTCCTATGAGAATGCCAAACTGTTTAAAGAAAAAGTTAAAAGATGGCATGACAAAAGGATGCAAAAGCGTGAGTTTAATGTAGGTGATTATGTTCTGCTATACAACTCTTGTTTAAGATTTTTTAGCAGGAAAACTCCTCTCTGAATGGGAAGGTCCTTACGTTATCGAGGAGGTCTATCGTTCTGGTGCCAGAAAAATCAACAACTTCGAAGGCACAAATATGAGGGTGGTGAACGGTCAAAGAATCAAACATTATATCTTAGGTAATCCTATAAATGTTGAAACTAATGTTATTGAAACCGTAACCCTGGAGGAGCATATAAGGGACACCTTCCAGAACGTTTCATCCTCCGAAAAGGAAGATGTATGTAGTACGGTAAGTAAACTGACTCCAAAACAGTTCTAACAGCAAATTTTCTCCGATTTGGAATATTTAAGAAAATAGGAAAATAACAAGCAGTCCAGGTGATGTAGGGTAGGAACCCTATCGCCCAATATTTCATGAAAGGAGCGGAATCCCGTGAAGAACACGAAGAACACAAAGGGGAAAACGAGAGAAAACACTCAAACCAACTTGAATAGGTCACACATGTGCTAGATCCTCGGATACATGGAATGATACACGGTACACAAACTAGGGACGATGCACGGTAACTGGTCTTCTCCGTGACGAGGTCTTGAATCCACGGGGGGATCTTCCCTTAGAAAGGGGGCTTGAATCCAAAGGGATCTTCTCCGAAGAGGCCGTGGTCTCTCGCAAGGAGGAGATCCGATATGGATGAGCGTAGCTCTATCTCTCAAATGAGCTATCACAATGCTAACCCTAACTAGAAGGAGGTGGGGGAGTATATATAGTCTAAGCCACGAAGGGGTAAGTGGGAAAGAGGGATACATGGGCCCTTGGCCCGTTCACTTTGCGCAGATAGTCGCCGAATGTCCGGGCTGGGGGCCGGATGTCCGGCCGTTCGCGGGTGGCTGGATGTCCGGGGCACGGGCCGGATGTCTGGGCTGGCGAGGTCGGCCTCGGTGCTCTCTGGATAGGGGGCGCCGGATGTCCGGCCCGTTGCGGGGCGCCGGATGTCCGGGGGTCGGCGAGATGTCCGGCCGCTGTAGAGCCGCCTAGCGTCTGTCTCTCTCTGGTCTTCTTCTGGTTGGTGGCGTCGGATGTCCGGGCTCTTGCCGGATGTCCAGCCACTGTAGCTCCGCGGCGACTCCACTTGAGGCACTTCTCGATCCGCTTCCGTGTGGACTTGTCCTATGCTTTGAGCATCTCCATGGTCGTCTCCTCGGTTCCTAAGCACACATAGTGTCTTTACATTTGGTAGCAACCATGTCTCATACGAGTGGGAAGGGGAAGCATTTAGGAACGGGTTCACCTTGTGTCCAATGGCGTATGCTGGAGTGCATATGGGGACGATCGTAGGATGCTCCGCATCATGTCCCCTCCCTTGGGGAAGATCCGACCTCAGATCAAAAACCTCATCGCCATGGAAACGGTTGTTGTGGACGGACTTGTAGTTGGACGAAGAGGAAGACATGGCACAATCCAAGTACTCCAAAGTGTCGCCGGACAAGTATGCATGCAAAAAGAACAAACACAAACAACACTCGGAAATACAATGGTTAGCGCACACAAAGGGTCCATCATGTAAGAGAGTTCGTTCGGCAAGATTGTTCGTGACAAAGCGCATGAAGCTTATGAAGATGATATAGAATGATATGCAAAGCAGTGATGGGAACAATAGGATTTGTAGTACTCACAAAGGTGTGGTGAATGTGATCAAAGCAACCATTGTGCAAAATGATGTCATAATAGGATGGTTTATCAAAAGCATGAACATGGCATTTGATGCTTAATGTGATGTGATCATGCAATTGATGGTAGGCAATAAGATCATGATGTATGAATATGCCATCAAGAAAGATCACAACTGTCGGTGGGAACGACACCTATGGGATCACAAGAATCCCTACTGTGGTTAGCGGGGCGCGGGGTCGTGAGAAGAGCGGATCAAACAGATAGCACACGGTTCCTTTATCCAGGTTCGGGCCGCGAGGATGCGTAAAACCCTACTCCTGCTTTGGTGGATTGTATATCTGTGTTCTTGAGCTAGCTATGGGGCGTGAGGAGCTCCAAAAAGCCGAATCCCCCTCCTGGTCGCCTCGGTCCTCCTTTTATAGAAAAAGGGGTTGCCACAGTGGCACACAGGAGGTGGAAAGGGTACAGTGATGCGAGGTTATCACTCACATTACATGACAAGGCTCATTTAATGCATCTTGCTTAGGTGTCCTTGCTTTATTGGGGACGGGGGAGAGATCTATCTCGTCCGTCGCCGCTCCTTCTTGTGTCGACACGTGCCCTGGCTAGCGAGGCCTGTGATGCCATGTAGGTAGGCAGGCAGCTGAGGTGGCGCAGTGGTGGGTCTTCACGAAGATCTGCATGCCGCCATGCGGGTGCCTCCCCAGCTGGTTGGGTCGGCAGCTGCATGCATGCGGTGGTGGAGGTTTAGTAGGCGTGGGCCTGATGGTGGCCCTGCGGGTGTCCTTGGCAAGGGCCTTGCCGGGCCCCGGCAAGGGTCTTGCCGAGGCGCCTACTGTCATCCCCGGCAAGGTGCTTGCCGGGGGCCTTGTGGTCTTCCTCGGCTGGGATCCCGCCAAGGGTTGTCGTCTCCTTAGTGCATATCTGATCTTGAATGTCTTCACAAATATCTGCATGCCGCCACGGGGATGTCTCCCGAATCCTTGCCCTTTGGGGGCAGTGGACTCAAGGGTGATTTGCTCCGTAGGCGCGGGACGAGTCGCCGCGGCAAGGGTCTTGCTGGGGCTGCTAGAACTGTCTCCCGGCAAGGATCTTGCCAGGGGAATCCGCTTCGTCCCCTTTGCTCTTCGTGGTCTTGGCCTTGGCATCGTTCTAGTTCTCTTGAGCTTCGGTCTTACCCTGGCTCACCTCCCTTGCCTTGCTTGGAGTGGTGGTATCCGTGGCTCAGACTGCCTGTGCATAGTTATAGGGGTACAAAAAGTGTACCCCTCTTTTTGTACACCGACAGGAGCCCCCGAGCCTGGGCCACACATAAGCGCAACACGTTGTTGGGCTAGGCCCAAAAACGGTGCTCGGGCAGGCGGGGCGGTTTTTACCGCGGTAAGATTCTTCGCGCGCTGTGCTTCCCACGATTCCCGCGCGTGGCTCGGCGTCGGGAGGCGCGTGTGACGTGGGCGGCATGCGTGGGGTTGGTTCCCGCAGGCATGCGTCACATCATAGTAAATTGGCGGTTTGTGCCTTCCCCATAAACGGACGGAGGTGTGGAGGCGCGGCCCATTTACTGAATGGGGCTGAGGCGCAGTCTTCAAGACATCCACTCCCCACGATCACGGGGTGGGGAGTGGTCGTCTCACCCGTCCCCTCGGTTCTGCACATCCGCCATGTGTCTCCCATGCGCCTGGGGTGGGAAACGGTGGAGGTGGGAAACCGTGTCGTCGCTGGTTGGGGCGGCGGGTCTGTCCTGGCTCCCTGCGCCTTCCGTATCTTGATTGGCCGAGCGGGGCGGCCGAGCCCCAACCCCGATCCTTTATAAAGAGCGGGAGGGGGGATGGCGTCCAGCATTCTTTCATCTTCTTCTTCCTTCAGCTTCTGCTCCTCCCTTCCATCCATCATGGAGAGAGGGAATCCCGATCCTTCAACAGTGGCGGCGAGGGTCGCCGCTCGACAACGCGTCCCTCCTTCTCCTGCGCCTGCGGTGGCAGAGCCAGCCGCGAGGGGAAGGGGGAGGGGGCGAGGCCATGGGCGAGGCCGGGGCGCTTTGGGAAGGGGAGGACGGGGCGGCGCGCTGGCCTCGCCTCCACCAGCAACTCCTCCTCCAATGGAGGGCCATGTTGGAGATGACCCTTGTGAGTTCTTCGTCAGGCTGCACTGGCCGCGGCACCGTCGCCTTCGTCTCCCGACTCCATTTACGCGGGAGATGGAGCTAGATCCGCCGGAGTCATTGCGGCTGCACATGAGGGGCTGCGGGATCAGTGGCACGTGGGTCCGCGTCGACTTCCCCGCCCCTCACGTGATGTATCTTCGTCGGGGATGAAAGACGTTTGCTCGTATCCACCGCTTAACGGAGGGGCTCACTCTCCATTTTAAGCTGATGGAGGGTGGACTTCTCTCCGTCAAGGTCTTCGGGCTCTTTGGGACCCGTGCAAGGTGCTGCATGGAGAGCTCTTCTAATAGTGAAGGCTCCTCCTCGGGCGGGAGTGATGGGGAGGACAGCGGCAGCGACGACGAGGGTAGTTGGCGGCAGGATGACGGGTCCGACTAGGTGTCGGGTGCCGCTCCGTGCGGCACCGGCGACCCCATCATCCGTGTCGCCGGCTCCCTGAACTTCTCGAGGTCGTCTCCTTGGGCGGCTGGCATTGGGAGGCTGCGGAAGAGGAAGAGGGAGGGCGGCAAGGCCGTCAAGTCGGAGTACGCGAGCACCGATGCCTTCGACGCGTGCTGACGTCCTGCCGCCTCGTCTTCGAGCTCTGCTTCCGGCGCCGCCATCACCATCCAGCCTTTGGACGGCCACCAAGATGTTCTCTTGGTGTCTTCTGCCACCCGTAGCTCGCCTAGGCGCTCCTTTTATCCTTTTCGCCTCCTTGACCTGCCTCCTGAGGAGATGGACAAGAAAGGGATTACGGGCACCTTATCTCTTTTTAGTTTGTAAGCCTTCGGGCCTTTGTTGAATTTAAAACTTGTAATCCTATCATTCATGTTTTTCATTCCCTATGCATTGTACCTAAGTGGAATGTTTTTTTAATGAAAAAGGGATGCTTGCCGGGTCATTTGTTTGCGGGTGGAACCGATGACAAGGAGTAAATCCTTGATATCTTCAAGATAAACATTTCCTTGCCCGGCAACAGGCCTTGCCGTTTCCCCACTTCGCTTGACCTTCCTCATGCCTTTGGCAGAGGTAGGGATGAGGCGGGTTCAGGCTCCTTGTTTCCTCCTTTCGCTGTCACGACTACGACCAAACTTGGCCCCAGGAACGAGCCCTAGGGCCTAGAGTTATGGGAGCATGGTAGCTTAGGGGAAAATGAGGTTTCACATACCTCAGTCCATAATGGAATGCATGATCAGGGATGAAGAACTTATCTGAAGCTGTAGTCCCCGGCAACCCTGGTTCGCTGTGGGTGAATCTTTGCTCTTGCAGCCCCCAGCAATACTGGCTTGCCAGGGGCTGGATGCTGGTCTGTTCCTCTTTTTTTCTCCCCAAGTTGTTCGGCACGGATATCTGCGTGTCCTGTGAACCAAAGAAGACAAAAGAAAGACAAAGAGACGCACACTCGACCTCTAAGCTAGGGGTTAGTCGCTGCTAAGCACTATCAACCCTAACCAAGGACGAGACTCGACCTAGCATGCATGGTATAACTTAGGGCGCCAGCGCTTCATTTATTTATGCTCAGGGTCTGTGCCTGGCTTTGTACAAAGGGTTACATGCGTCATCGGCAAGGCTCGTACAAAAGGTGGCTTGCCGGGGGGCCCGACAAGCCGCGCCTCACGGGTAAAACTTGCGAAGATGCTCAATGTTCCAGGAGTTACTCACCGGAATGACATCTTCGGTCTCCAGGCGGACTGCTCCGGGCCTGGTGACTCGTATTACCCGATAAGGGCCTTCCCACTTTGGCGTCAACTTGTTGGAATTCTTGGCCGATTGAACGCGCCGAAGAACAAGGTTGCCTTGCTCAAAGCTTCGGGCATGAACCTTGCGGCTATGGTAGCGGCGCAAGGCTTGCTGGTAGCGCGCTGCTCTCACAGCCGCCCGAAGACGATCTTCCTCAAGGAGTGTTGCGTCATCTTGCCGCAATTGCTCTTGCTCAAGCTCGTCATAAGCGAGTACTCGAGGTGACCCGTATATGAGTTCCATGGGGAGAACTGCTTCTGCCCTGTATACCAGGGCAAAGGGTGTCTGGCCGGTGGCTCAATTTGGTGTCGTTCTGATTGACCAAAGAACCGCCGGCAATTCATCAATCCAGTGCCTTCCACTCTTGTGCAGTCTATCAAAGGTCTTTGTCCTTAGGCCTTGCAGTACTTCAGCATTTACCCTCTCAGCTTGACCATTGCTTCGTGGGTGAGCAACGGAAGCGAAACAGACCTTGCTGCCGAGGTCTTGAATGTATTGCATGAAGGTGTGGCTTGTGAACTGCGTGCCGTTGTCGGTGATAACCCTATTGGGTACACCAAAACAGCACACCAGTCCTTTGAAGAACTTGACGGCTGACTGTGCTGTGACCTTCCTCACTGCTTCAACTTCTGGCCACTTTGTGAACTTGTCGATTGCAACGTACAAGTACTCAAAGCCCCCGACAGCGTGGGGGAAAGGGACCAGTATGTCGATCCCCCAGACCGAGAAAGGCCAGGAGAGAGGAATGGTTTGAAGGGCTTGAGCTGGCTGATGAAGCTTCTTTGAATGGAACTGACACGCTTCACACCTGGTGACTAGTGTCGTCGCATCCTGGAGGGCGGTGGGCTAGAAGAAGCCTTGCCGAAACACTTTGCCGGCAAGGGCCCTTAACCCGATGTGGGATCCACATATGCCTCCATGTATCTCCGCCAACAGCCCCAGTCCTTCCTCTCGAGGGATACACTTCAATTTCACGCCGTTCTACCTCTTTCTGTATAGGACGTCATCGACGAACTGGTACATAGTAGAGCGACGGGCTACTTTTTCCGCTTCTTCCTGCTCCTCAGGAAGTTCCCCTGTTTGGAGGAATCGGACGGTATGTTGTGCCCACGCTGGAGCCTGGGACTCGACGGCGAGGACTAAAGGCATTTCCTCTGCTATCGGAGTGGCTGTCTCCATGGCAAGAGCTTGATGCTCTGTTAGAGCTAGCCGTCCTGTGGCGGGCTCAGTGTCTCCCGCAACATCCTTGCCAGCGGCTTCGGGGAGCTCGGTGGGAAAGTACTTGCCGGGCCCTGATTTTCTCCTCTTGTTCTGCTCTGTTGATGGATCAACGGATGGCTGAGTTAGCCGAAGCACAAAGGTACCTGGTTCCACCGGTAGCTTGAGGGCAGCGCGTTTTGACAGGTAATCAGTGATATCATTCTTCGCTCGAGGAATGTTCTGCCTATATACCGTCAAAATGCTCTTCCAGCTTTCTCACTTCATCGACGTAGGCCTTCATCAACGGGCTCTGGTAATCCTTGTTGACTTGCTTGACGACAAGTTGTGAGTCGCCTCTGACGACGAGTTTCTTGATTCGGAGGTCCGCCGCGATCCTAAGATCGGCAAGCAGCCCTTCGTACTCAGCCGTATTGTTTGTTGACACCTCCCTGGGGAAGTGCATCTGGATCACGTACTTGAGGTGCTCTCCGGTGGGCGCGACAAGCAGTACGCCAGCCCCGGCGCCCTGTAAGGAGAAAGCTACATCAAAGTACATGATCCAGTCGCAACTTGCCTCCTTGCCGGGGAGAGCAGTCTCTTGGGTTTCTTCGTCAAGCGTCGCGGTCCATTCTGCAACGAACTCCACCAGGACTCAGCTTTGAATCGTCGAGGTACTCTCAAACTTGAGGCCAAAGCTGGACAGTTCCAGTGCCCACTCTACGATCCTTCCTGTTGCGTCTGGATTGTGCAATATCCGTTGCAGAGGGAGGCGAGTGACGACAGTGATTTCATGCGCCTGGAAGTAGTGACGCAGCTTCCTCGAGGCCATAAGAAGGCCAAAGAGCAGTTTCTGCACACCGGAGTACCTCGATCTAGCCCCATGCAGGAGGGAAGTAACAAAGTAGACCGGGTGCTGCATCATTTTCTTCTTCGGCGGCACTTCAATTGGCTGCGTCGTCTCGGCATCGGTGGCATCGGGCTCCGTCACTGCTATTACCTCATCATCAATTTCTCTTTGCGCCACTAGTGCGGCGCTGACCACCTGGTTCGTTGCCGCCAGGTACAGCAGCAACGGTTCCTGTGGCCTAGGCGCAACTAGTATTGGCGCGGAGGAGAGGTACCTCTTCAAATCTTGCAATGCTGCTTCGGCTTCTGGCGTCCACAACATTGGGCCCGCCTTTTTCAGAATCTTGAAAAGGGAAGGGCGCGCTCGGAGGACTTGGAAATGAACCTGCTCATGGCGGCAACGCAACCAGCAAGCCGACGCACATCCTTGACTCGCTTGGGTGCTTCAATCTGCTCTATAGCTTTGATCTTGTCTGGATTGGCCTCTATCTCACGCTGTGACACAAAGAACCCGAGAAGCTTGCCAGACGGGACGCCGAAGACGCACTTCTCAGGGTTCAGCTTGAGATTGATCTTGCGTAGGTTTGCAAATGTTTCTTGTAAATCTGATATGAGGGTTGCCCTGTTCTTGGTTTTGACCACTATATCATCCATATAAGCTTCCATATTTCTATGGAGCTGGGGTTCAAAACCAATCTGGTCCACCCTAGCAAACGTTGAACCCGCACTCTTCAACCCGAAAGGCATCCGTATAAAGCAATACGTACCACATGGGGTGATGAATGCCGTTTTCTCTTCATCTTCCCTTGTCATGAAGATCTGGTGGTAGCCGGAGTAGGCATCGAGGAATGACAACAGATCACACCCAGCTGTGGAGTCAACAATCTGGTCGATGCGCGGCAACGGGAAGGGGTCTTTGGGACAAGCCTTATTAATATCTGTGTAATCAATACACAGCCTTCACTTCCCATTTGCCTTGCGCACTACCACCGGATTGGCCAACCACGTTGGATGGAGCACTCCTCTTACCAAACCCGCTGCTTCCAGTTTCCGGATCTCCTCTGTGATGAACTCTTGTCGTTCCAAAGCTTGCTTTCTGACCTTCTGCTTGACGGGCCGCGCATGAGGACAGACAGCAAGGTGGTGCTCAATCACCTCCCTAGGAACACCGGGGATGTCGGATGCTTGCCATGCAAACACATCGACATTCGCCCACAGGAAGGTGACGAGCGCGTCTTCCTATTTGTCGTCAAGGGTGGAGCTTATGGTAAAAGCTCCTCCTGTGCCGCCCTCCTTGACAGAAACCTTCTTGGTTCTCGGCGGTGTGGCCCTGGACTTCTTGTTTCTGTCGGCGGAGCTCTCTGGCACGTCCTCGACGGGAGCGCTACACTCCGAAGAGGTGCGCTTGCCGGAGTGGGTGCCTAAGGTCTCACCGGTCTTCTTCTTTTGCCTTCCCGGGGCTCCAGCGGCAGGAGCAAGCGCCTTAGCAGTGGCGGCTGCTGCAACTGCTTGTTGGTAGAGTTGGTTAGCGCAAATTAGCGCATCCTTCTTGTCTGATGGGACGGTGATGATCGTCACAGGCCCCGGCATCTTCAGGGTGTTGTAGGCGTAATGTGACGCCGCCATGAACTTGGCCAGCGCTGGGCGGCCAAGGATCCCGTTGTAAGGCAAGGGGATCTTGGCAACGTCGAACACAATCCTTTCTGTCCTGTAGTTCAGATCACTCCCAAAAGTCACGAGCAACATGACCTTTCCCTTTGATTGACTTCTTCCTGGGTTGACCCCCTGAAACGTTCCCGTCTCTTCGAGGTTTTCATCAGGAATCTACAATTTCTCGATCACGCAGGTGAGATTAAGTTTAGACCGGCCCCGCCATCGATTAGCATCTTTGTCACCTTGAGGTTGCGTATTGTTGGTGAAACCAACAATGGCAGGCACCCGACTGCAGTAGTGCGATCAGGGTGATCCTCAGTGTCAAAAATGATAGGTGTGCTAGACCACTTCAGCGGCCTTTGGGTATCAAATGACGGTTCCGCCGCTGTAATCTCACATGCCCACTGTTTAAGCTGGCGGTGAGAGGTATGCAGCGAGGCGCGGCCATCGGCGCACATGGCCTCTGTAGCTTTCTGAAATTCTTGGTCACCAGACTCATCGTCCTCTTCCTGATCATCGTCTTCTGGCTTTTTGTCACGGCCCCGGGCGGGCCTCTCCTGCTGTTTATCTTTGCCGCGACGGCCCGCTTGGCCGTCACGCTTCTTGCCGGACCCCTCAGCACCGTCCTGGCCTTTCTCCTTGTCCCGCCTCTCATATTCAGCCCTCTGCTTCTCAGCAAGGAGCTCAACCTATCGGCAGTTCTGGAGATCATGGCCTTTGGTGCGATGGATCTTGCAGTATTGCTTGTCAGAGTTTCCTGGCTTCTCGGCAGCCGCCAAGGCCCGACAGGCGACACATCCGGCAATTTCCTTGCCGGGGTCATCTGGCCTGGTTTTCTTGGCGGAGCCGGCGTCGTCAGATCCCTCAACGGCAAGCACAGCTTTATCTTTGCGCTTCCTATTGCGGCGCCGGCCTTTCTTCACCGAGGCGGCAGTATCCTCATCTGAGGGGTCGGTTTCCATGCCGGCATCTTCGCCGAGGTACTTCCTTCCCTCTTCAGCTCGGGCACATCTGTCAGCAAGAACATAGAGTTCTGCCACATCTTTCACCTTGTTCATTGCCAGTTCTTCATGCATCTTGCGGTTACGCACGTTCTGATGGAACGCGCCGATGATGGCGGCAGGGTGAACATCAGGGATATTGTACTGTACCCGGCTGAACCTCTGTATAAACTTGCACAAACTCTCGCCTCCCTTTTGGGGAATGACATGCAGGTCGCTTCCTTGGCCATGGGCTTGGTGACCCCTAGTAAAGGCGCCCACAAACTCATGGCACAAATCCGACCAGGAGAAAAAAGAGTCTACCGGCAAGTGCATCAAGTGCATCAACCACGACATGGCGTTGGGTTTAAGAACCAATGAAAGTAATTCGCAAGCACCTTATCGTCGCGGGCTTCGGCGGCTTGCATCGCGATGGTGTAGATGCTGAGGAACTCAGACGGGTGAGTCTTGCCATTGTACTTTTCGCCAACGCCAGGTTTGAAAGTGCGGTGAGTGGGCCACTGGAACTGCCGCAGCTCACGGGTAAAAGCCGGACAGCCTACCTCGTAAGGTAGGCCTCCAGGTGATGAGGACATCAATACCATTGTTATACCCACAGCCCCTGCTGCTATACACACTGGACCGATTACTAGAGCTCGCGCACGCAAATTGAATTATCAGGTACTTTAGTTTCTTGGTAACGATTCTAATGTTGATGAGAATATGATGCTGCCTAAATTGGATACATTTGTTTTGCTTACAAATGAAGGGCCTAGCTTGGACAAGAAAGATGAACCTTGGAGCAAGTTCAAGCATGGAGATGATGGCATGCGCAAGGGGAACAAGAACGGAGTTACAAGTGATGATTCCAGGACTCTGAAGCCACCATAATGAGTGCATGAAGTATCGGACGAAATATACAAGATGCCACTTCATAAATTTCGTCCAGAGGCTATTTTAGGTGCTGCGTCACCTTATTATTGGGCCAGGCCCATGTATTTTCGAAGTACTTAAGTATATGCTGTTTTTAGAGTCCGTATGTGTGGGGAAACAAGAGTTAGGGTTGGTTTCGGACCCCTCCACCAAGGGCCACGAAATTCCCCCTCTCTCCTCCATATATACAGCCCTTAGGGCACCGTTTAGGCTTTGGGGTTTTGTTTAGATTAAAAGTTCGCCATAGCTTCAACTTCGCGTACTTCGTTTGTGTCCAACGACCAGACCAAGACATCACAGAACCCCACCTTGATCAATAAAGCTTTCATCTTATATTCGCAATATCCAGATTGCAATCTCAGTTTCTTGCTTGTTCTTCGTTTGCTCGCAGGAAACAGACCCTCGTGGTCAGGTTGATCGTGCTCCGGCGTGGTCAATAACCCTCGGAAGTTGGTTTAGCGATTGCTAAGGCACGGCGTCTCGCACGTTCGTAGTCGGATCGTTAAGGTCGACTCCCACAGAAAACGATAGCCACCATCTCATCGAAACATCGGGACACCTTTGCCTCTATCAAGTGGTATCATATTTTCAGGTTGCTCGGTGAGATTTTACAGTTTTTTGTAGATCAGATCGAGTCTGTTCCTCATACCTACAGTCCACGAAAAAGCCAAAAAAAATTAGGGTTAGTTCATCCTATCCGAACCAATCTGAGCCTTTGCATAATCTTTTCTGTATTTGCTTTGTTGAATTTGCGGTTGCGTCGTCGTGTCAAGTTGCTGGTCTTAGCGTCTAGTCCTTTGGAGTTTCGAGTTCTGTTCACAGGTTTTCACGCCGCTGCCGCACCATCGTCATCATCATTACCATATACCACCACCCCACCATATACATCGCCGCTGCCATATACAACCACCAATCCGAGTCCACATATACCATCGCCATATACCACCACCAATCCGAGTCCAGATATACCATCGCCATATACCACCACCAATCTGAGTCCAGATATACCACCACAGTCCGAGTTCCACTAGATTCATCTCCGCCACCAGTCCTAGTCCGAGTCCAGTATTTGTTGCTTTGTTTTCGAGTTCCAGATCATGCCATATTCCGAGTCGTGAGAGAGTAGGACTCCTGAGATTCCGTGCTACCCGCAGAAGAAAAATAGTTCCAAACTAAAAAAAACTAAGTCTGGAAAATTCTGGCTAGGCAGTTTTTAGACCATTTGTAGACTTTTTCGAAAAAATTTTGTTGCGGAGCAAAAAAAAGAGGGAAAAAAAGTGCAAAAAAAGTGAAAAAAAGGAAAAAAATTCAGAGTGTGCTCCTCCATTGTTTACGTGCAGCACCGTGATTTTGTTAGTGTTCTAGGCTCGCGTCTCTAGCACGGTCTAGCCTAGGACCAGCACAGTACCGTCGTTGAGCGTTTATTCAACATTGCATCTCTGAATTGATTATTCCTGACCCTTTTTGCTACAATATTATAAGCCTTCCCAGGTCCACATACATCTACGTCATGCATTTGACTCTCCCTGGTAATCGCTCTATCCAAGCTTTGAGAGTTTTGACTACGACGGTTGCCGATCTCCGCCTGCTGTTGGGTAAGAACTGGTAAGAATTTGAGATTGGCTTGACGGATTTGTGACACCACCTCTTGTTAGTATTCTGTAGGATCATATTCTTGTGTGTTTCTATTGTTGCTAAGCATGGCAGGATCACAAGCCGACGAGACTGACTGGGAGAACATGACGAATAAGGAGTTACATGATAAATTTCAGCAAATGATGAGTGGACAGGTGCAAGATGTGCTAAACAGATTTGAAGAGGCCATGGAGAAGATAGATGGCATGGAGAAGACGTTCGAAACAAAGCTCGATAACAGGTTTAATGAATTGCTCACGTGTCTTCCACCACCACCACCTGCTGCACCTAACGCACCTCCACAACAACAACAACAACAACAACGACTACCTACACATCGTGAAACAGCCCTCCGCCGAGCGAGCCGTCTCCCTCTTGCACCTGGCCAAACTGTTGGTGCTGCTGTTGATACTTCTGTGGCTCCTGCTGCTGATGTGGAGGAGGATGATTTTGCCGGAGATTACGAGGATGAGGTTGATCAAAATCAGAACTACGTGCCACCACCAGCACAGCAACCACCAGGTCATCCACATGCAAATAATGGCAATGGTAGGGCTCATCCTCAGGTACGAGAGCATGACCATCTCCCTGAACTAAAATTGAATATTCCACCATTTGAGGGTAGATATGTTCCTGATATATATCTTACTTGGGAGTTAGAAACTGAACAATGATTTACATGTTTACAATATCCTGAGGAGAGACGTGTTCCTGCTGCTGTTTGTGCATTCACTAGTTTTGCATGTGTTTGGTGGTCTGAGCATTGTAGATTGTATCCTATTCCAGCTACTTGGGCTGCTTTGAAAACTGTTATGCGTACTCGTTGGGTTCCACCATATTATCAATGTGAATTACTTCAAAAATTGCAGCATTTAAGACAAGGAAAAAATTCTGTAGAAGAATATTATCAGGAATTACAAACTGGCATGATTAGATGTGGTATTGTTGAGGAGAATGAAGCTATGCTGGCACGTTTTATGGGTGGATTAAATAGAGAGATTCAGACCATCCTAGAGTATAAGGAGTATAATAATATGACTCGTTTATTCCATCTTGCTTTTAAAGCTGAACGTGAAGTGCAGGATCGACAGGCATTGGCGCGAACTTACTTTTCTGCAGGTCGATCTTCATCATGGACACCACGTGCATCCTCTACTTCCACTCCACCAGCACCTCCATCAGGTGCCACCTCCAGCCGTGATACAAGAAAGCAGGCACAACCACCACTATCTGCCAAGAGCACACCTGCTGGACCTGCGCAGAGCTCTTCTTCTTCCATGGCATCAACAGGGCACACAAGTGATATTATTTGTCATCGTTGTAAGGAAAGAGGACATTTCGCGAGAGAATGCCAATCTCAGCGTGTGATGATTACTAATGAGGATGGTGGGTATGAGTCCGCTAGTGACTATGATGAGGAGACTTTGGCTCTTATTACACGTGAAGAACACGGTGGAGATGATTCTGATCATGAGGCGCAATACATGGCTGCTGAAGATGCTGACAGGTATGAATGTTTAGTTGCTCAACGTGTTTTGAGTGTGCAGGTTCCACAAGCTGAGCAAAATCAGAGGCATAATTTGTTCCATATAAAGGGAGTTGTGAAGGAATGTTCTGTTCGCGTCATCATAGCTGGAGGGAGCCGCAATAACTTGGCTAGCATGGAGATGGTGGAGAAGCTATCTCTCACCACAAGACCACATCCACATCCTTACTACATCCAATGGTTCAACAACAGCGGCAAGGTTAAGGTAACACGTACTGTTCGTGTGCATTTTAGTATCTCTACATATGCTGATTATGTTAATTGTGATGTGGTACCTATGCAAGCATGTTCCTTATTACATGGTAGACCATGGCAATTTGATAAAAATTATGTACACCATCGTAGAAACAATCAGTATACTCTTGTTCATAAGGATAAAAATATTACTTTGCTTCCTATGACTCCTGATTCCATTTTGAAAGATGATATTAATAGAGCTAATAAAGCAAAACAGGAGAAAAATAAGAGTAAAAATCAGATTGTGGCAAAAGAATTTGAGAAACAAATGCAGCCTAATAATAAACAATCTAGTGTTGCTTCTGAAATTAAATTGAAAAGTGCATGTTTACTTGCCACCAAATCTGATATTGATGATCTAGATTTTAGCAAATCTGTTTGATATGCTTTTGTGTGCAAAGAGGCATTATTTTCATTCGAGGACGTGCCTTCCTCTTTGCCTCCTGTTGTCACTAACATTTTGCAGGAGTTCGCTGACATCTTTCCACAAGACGTGCCACCGGAATTACCACCTATTCGAGGGATTGAGCATCAAATTGACTTAATTCCCGGTGCATCATTACCCAACCGTGCACCATACCGTACCAATCCAGAGGAGACGAAGGAGATTATGCTTCAAGTACAAGAACTGCTCGACAAAGGTTATATACGCGAATTCCTTAGTCCTTGTGTTGTTCCTATCATTTTAGTGCCGAAAAAGGATGGTACGTCGCGTATGTGCGTTGATTGTAGAGGCATTAATAATATTACTATTCATTATCGTCATCCTATTGCTAGGCTATATGATATGCTTGATGAATAGAGTGGCTCTACAATATTCTCCAAAGTTGATTTGCGTAGTGGATACCATCAAATTCGTATGAAATTGGGAGATGAATGGAAAAAAGCATTTAAAACTAAGTTTGGATTATATGAGTGGTTAGTCATGCCTTTTGGGTTAATTGATGCACCTAGTACTTTCATGAGGTTAATGAACGAAGTTTTATGTGCTTTCATTGGACGATTTGTGGTAGTTTACTTTGATGACATATTGATTTATAGCAAATCTTTGGAGGAACATTTGGAAGATTTACGTGCTGTTTTATTGCTCTACGTGATGCACGTTTGTTTGGTAACCTTGGAAAGTGCACCTTTTGCACCGACCGAGTATCTTTTCTTGGCTATGTTGTTACTCCACACGGAATTGAAGTTGATAAAGCCAAGATTGAAGCTATTGAGAGTTGGCCACAGCCCAAAATGGTCACACAAGTGAGGAGTTTCCTTGGCCTCGCTGGTTTCTATAAGCGTTTTGTGAGAGATTTCAGCACCATTGCTGCACCTCTCAACGAGCTTACAAAGAAGGATGTGCCTTTTGTTTGTGGTACCGCACAGGAAGAAGCCTTCACGGTATTGAAAGATAAGTTGACACATGCTCCTTTACTCCAACTTCCTAATTTCAATAAGACTTTGAGCTTGAATGTGATGCTAGTGGAATTGGATTAGGAGGTGTGTTATTACAAGATGGCAAACCTGTTGCATACTTTTCTGAAAAATTGAGTGGGCCTAGTCTGAACTATTCTACTTATGATAAAGAATTATATGCTCTTGTTCGGACCTTAGAAACATGGCAACATTATTTATGGCCCAAGGAATTTGTTATACATTCTGATCATGAATCTTTGAAACACATTAAAAGTCAAGCAAAACTGAACCGTAGACATGCTAAATGGGTTGAATTCATTGAGACTTTCCCTTATGTCATTAAACACAAGAAGGGTAAAGAAAATGTTATTGCTGATGCATTGTCTCGTCGTTATACTATGATTTCACAACTTGACTTCAAAATATTTGGTTTGGAGACCATCAAAGATCAATATGTTCATGATGTTGAATTTAAAGATGTATTGCAGAATTGTAAGGAAGGGAGAACTTGGAACAAGTTCGTTCTTAATGATGGATTTTTGTTTCATGCTAACAAGCTATGCATTCCAGCTAGCTCGATTCGTCTTTTGTTGTTGCAGGAGGCACATGGAGGAGGATTAATGGGACACTTTGGCGTCAAGAAGACGGAGGATATACTTGCTACAGATTTCTTTTGGCCAAAGATGAGACGGGATGTTGAGCGTTTTGTTGCTCACTGCACTACATGTCAAAGAGCTAATTCACGACTCAATCCTCATGGTTTATATATGCCTTTGCCTGTACCTAGTGTTCCTTGGGAGGATATATCTATGGACTTTGTTTTAGGTTTACCTTGAACAAAGAAGGGGAGGGATAGCATATTTGTTGCCGTGGATAGGTTCTCGAAAATGGCACACTTTATACCATGTCATAAAAGCGATGATGCTGTTAATGTTGCTGATTTGTTCTTTCGTGAAATTATTCGCTTGCATGGTGTGCCAAATACTATTGTTTCAGATCGTGATACTAAATTTCTTAGCCACTTTTGGAGATGTTTATGAGCTAAGTTGGGGACTAAGCTGCTTTTTAGTACTACTTGTCACCCCCAAATTGATGGACAAACTGAAGTAGTCAATAGAACATTGTCTACTATGCTTAGGGCTGTTTTGAAGAATAACAAGAAAATGTGGGAAGAATGCTTGCCTCATATTGAATTTGCTTATAATCGTTCATTGCATTCTACTACTAAGATGTGCCCTTTTGAAATTGTGTATGGTTTCCTACCTCGTGCACCTATTGATTTGTTGCCTCTTCCATCTTCGGAGAAGGTTAATTTTGATGCTAAAGAACGTGCTGAATTGATTTTAAAAATGCATGAGTTAACTAAGGAAAACATTGAGCATATGAATGCTAAATATAAACTTGCTGGAGATAAGGGTAGAAAACATGTTGTGTTTGCACCTGGAGATCTTGTTTGGTTACATTTGCGTAAGGATAGATTTCCTAATTTGCGCAAATCAAAGCTAATGCCATGTGCTGATGGTCCTTTTAAGGTGTTAGAGAAAATAAATGATAATGCATATAAACTTGAGCTGCCTGCAGATTTTGGGGTTAGTCCCACTTTTAACATTGCAGATTTGAAGCCTTATTTGGGTGAGGACGATGAACTTTCGTCCAGGACGACTTCATTTCAAGAAGGGAAGGATGATGAGGACATCAATACCATTGTTACACCCACAGCCCTTGCTGCTATACACACTGGACCGATTACTAGAGCTCGCACACGCCAATTGAATTATCAGGTACTTTCGTTTCTTGGTAACGATTCTAATGTTCATGAGAATATGATGCTGCCTAAATTGGATACATTTGTTTTGCTTACAAATGAAGGGCCTAGCTTGGACAAGAAAGATGAACCTTGGAGCAGGTTCAAGCATGGAGATCATGGCATGCGCAAGGGGAACAAGAACGGAGTTACAAGTGATGATTTCAGATCCGCTCTTCTCACAAACCCGCGCCCCGCTAACCACAGTAGGTTCAGATCTGAAATCATCACTTGTAACTCCGTTCTTGAACCCCTTGCGCATGCCATCATCTCCATGCTTGAACTTGCTCCAAGGTTCATCTTTCTTGTCCAAGCTAGGCCCTTCATTTGTAAGCAAAACAAATGTATCCAATTTAGGTAGCATCATATTCTCATGAACATTACAATCGTTACCAAGAAACGAAAGTACCTGATAATTCAATTGGCGTGCGCGAGCTCTAGTAATCGGTCCAGTGTGTATACTAGCAGGGGCTGTGGGATTAAAAATGGTATTGATGTCCTCATCATCCTCCCCTTCTTGAAATGAAGTCATCCTTGACGAAAGTTCATCATCGTTACCCAAATAAGGCTTCAAATATGCAATGTTAAAAGTGAGACTAACCCCAAAATCTGCAGGCAGCTCAAGTTTATATGCATTATCATTTATTTTCTCTAACACCTTAAAAGGACCATCAACACGTGGCATTAGCTTTGATTTGCGCAAATTACGAAATCTATCCTGACGCAAATGTAACCAAACAAGATCTCCAGGTGCAAACACAACATGTTTTCTACCCTTATCTCCAGCAAGTTTATATTTAGCATTCATACACTCAATGTTTTCCTTAGTTAACTCATGCATTTTTAAAATCAATTCAGCACGTTCTTTAGCATCAAAATTAACCTTCTGCGAAGATGGAAGAGGCAACAAATCAATAGGTGCACGAGGTAGGAAACCATACACAATTTCAAAAGAGCACATCTTAGTAGTAGAATGCAATGAACGATTATAAGCAAATTCAATATGAGGCAAGCATTCTTCCCACATTTTCTTATTATTCTTCAAAATAGCCCTAAGCATAGTAGACAATGTTCTATTGACTACTTCAGTTTGTCCATCAGTTTGGGGGTGACAACTAGTACTAAAAAGCAGTTTAGTCCCCAACTTAGCCCATAAACATCTCCAAAAGTGGCTAAGAAATTTAGTACCATGATCTGAAACAATAGTATTTGGCACACCATGCAAGCGAATAATTTCACGAAAGAACAAATCAACAACATTGACAGCATCATCGCTTTTATGACATGGTATAAAGTGTGCCATTTTCGAGAACCTAGCCACGACAAAAAATATGCTATCCGTCCCCTCCTTTGTTCGAGGTAAACCTAAAACAAAGTCCATAGATATATCCTCCCAAGGAACACTAGCTATAGGCAAAGGCATATATAAACCATGAGGATTGAGTCATGACTTAGCTTTTTGACATGTAGTGGAGCGAGCAACAAAACGCTCGACATCCCGTCTCATCTTTGGCCAAAAGAAATGTGTAGCAAGTATATCCTCCGTCTTCTTGATGCCAAAGTGTCCCATTAATCCTCCTCCATGCGCCTCCTACAACAACAAAAGATGAACGGAGCTAGCTGGGATGCATAGCTTGTTAGCACGAAACACAAATCCATCGTTAAGAATGAACTTGTTCCAAGTTCTCCCTTCCTTACAATTCTGCAATACATCTTTAAATTCAGCATCATGCACATATTGATCTTTGGTCTACAAACCAAATATTTTAAAGTCATGTTGTGAAAGCATAGTATAACGACGAGACAATGCATCAGCAATAACATTTTCTTTGCCCTTCTTGTGTTTAATGACATAAGGGAAAGTCTCAACGAATTCAACCCATTTAGCATGTCTACGGTTCAGTTTTGCTTGACTTTTAATGTGTATCAAAGATTTATGATCAGAATGTATAACAAATTCCTTGGGCCATAAATAATGTTGCCATGTTTCTAAGGTCTGAACAAGAGCATATAATTTTTTATCATAAGTAGAATAGTTCAGACTAGGCCCACTCAATTTTTTAGAAAATTATGCAACAGGTTTGCCATCTTGTAATAACACACCTCCTAATCCAATTCCACTAGCATCATATTCAAGCTCAAAAGTCTTATTAAAATCAGGAAGTTGGAGTAAAGGAGCATGTGTGAACTTATCTTTTAATACCGTGAAGGCTTCTTCCTGTGCGGTACCCCAAACAAAAGGCACATCCTTCTTTGTAAGCTCATTGAGAGGTGCAACAATGGTGCTGAAATCTCTCACAAAACGCCTATAGAAACCAGCGAGGCCAAGGAAACTCCACACTTGTGTGACCATTGTGGGCTGCAGCCAACTCGCAATAGCTTCAATCTTGGCTTGATCAACTTCAATTCCCTGTGGAGTAACAACATAGCCCAGAAAAGATACTCGGTCGATGCAAAAGGTGCACTTTCCAAGGTTACCAAAAAAATGTGCATCACATAGAGCAATAAAATTAGCACATAAATATTCCAAATGTTCCTCCAAAGATTTTCTATAAATCAATATGTCATCAAAGTAAACTACAACAAATCGTCCAATGAAAGCACGTAAAATTTCGTTCATTAATCTCATGAAAGTACTAGGTGCATTAGTTAACCCAAAATGCATGACTAACCACTCATATAATCCAAAATTAGTTTTAAATGTTGTTTTCCATTCATCTCCCAATTTCATACGAATTTGATGGTATCCACTATGCAGATCAACTTTGGAGAATATTGTAGAGCCACTCAATTCATCAAGCATATCATCTAGCCTAGGAATAGGATGACGATAACGAATAGTAATATTATTAATGCCTCTACAATCAACGCACATACGCGACATACCATCCTTTTTCAGCACTAAAATGATAGGAACAACACAAGGACTAAGGGATTCGCGTATATAACCTTTGTCGAGCAGTTCTTGTACTTGACGCATAATCTCCTTCATCTCCTCTGGATTGGTACGTTATAGTGCATGGTTGGGTAATGATGCACCGGGAATTAAGTCAATTTGATGCTCAATCCCTCAAATAGGTGGTAATCCTGGTGGCATGTCTTGTGGAAAGACGTCAGCGAACTCCTACAAAATGTTAGTGACAGCAGGAGGCAAAGAGGAAGGCACGTCCTCGAATGAAAATAATGCCTCTTTGCACACAAAAGCATAGAAAACAAATTTGCTAAAATCTATATCATCAATATCAAATTTGGTGGCAAGTAAACATGAGTTTTTCAATTTAATTTCAGAAGCAACACTAGATTGTTTATTATTAGGCTTCATTTGTTTCTCAAATTCTTTTGCCACAATCTGATTTTCACTCTTATTTTTCTCCTGTTTTGCTTTATTAGCTCTATTAATATCATCTTTCAAAATGGAATCAGGAGACATAGGAAGCTAAGTAATATTTTTATCCTTATGAACAAGAGTATATTGATTGTTTCCACCATGGTGTATAGAATTTTTATCGAATTGCCATGGTCTACCAAGTAATAAGGAACATGCTTGCATAGGTACCACATCGCAATCAACAAGATCAGCATATGTAGAGATACTAAAATGCACACGAACAGTACATGTTACCTTAACCTTGCCGCTGTTGTTGAACCATTGGATGCAGTAAGGATGTGGATGTGGTCTTGTGGTGAGAGACAGCTTCTCCACCATCTCCATGCTAGCCAAGTTATTGTAGCTCCCTCCATCTATGATGACGCGAATAGAACGTTCCTTCACAACTGCCTTTGTATGGAACAAATTGTGCATTTGATTTTGCTCAGCTTGTGTAACCTGCACACTCAAAACACGTTGAGCAACTAAACATTCATACATGTCGGCATCTTCAGTAGCCATGTAGTGCGTCTCATGATCAGAATCATCTCCACCGTGTTCTTCATGTGTAATAAGAGCCAAAGTCTCCTCATCATAGTCACTAGCGGACTCATACCCACCATCCTCAGTAGGAATCATCACATGCTGAGATTTGCATTCTCTCGCAAAATGTCCTCTTCCCTTACAACGACGACAAATAATATCACTTGTGTGCCATGTTGATGCCATGGAAGAAGAAGAGCTCTGCGTAGGCCCGACAGGTGAGCTCTTGGTAGATAGTGGTGGTTGTGCCTGATTTCTTGTATCACGGCTGGAGGTGGCACCTGATGGAGGTGCTGGTGTGGTGGAAGTAGAGGATGCACGTGGTGTCCATGATGAAGATCGACCTGCAGAAAAGTTAGTTCGCGCCAATGCCTGTCGATCCTGCACTTCACGTTCAGCTTTACAAGCAAGATGGAATAAACGAATGATATTATTATACTCCTTATACTGTAGAATGGTTTGAATCTCTCTATTAAATCCACCCATAAAACGTTCAAGCATAGCTTCATTCTCCTCAACAATACCACATCTAATCATGCCAGTTTGTAATTCCTGATAATATTCTTCTACAAAAAAATTTCCTTGTCTTATGCGCTGCAATTTTTGAAGTAATTCATGTTGATAGTAAGGTGGAACCCGACGAGTACGCATAGCAGCTTTCAAAGCAGCCAAATCTACAATGTTCAGACCACCAAACACATGCAAAACTAGTGAAAGCACAAACAACAGCTGGAACACGTCTCTCCTCAGGATATTGTATACATGTAAAGCATTGTTCAGTTTCTAACTCCCAAGTAAGATATATATCAGGAATATATCTACCCTCAAATGGTGGAATATTCAATTTCAGTTTAGGAAGATGGTCATGATCTCGTACCTCAAATGGTGGTGCAGCCCTACCGTTGCGGTGATATGCATGAGGACGACCTGGTGGTGGTGGTGCTGTTGGTTGCACGTAGTTCTGATTTTGATCAACCTCATCCTCGTAATGGTCCTCCACCTCTGCAGTAGCAGCATGAGCTATAGAAGCACCAACAGTAGGTACAGCAGCACCAGAAATTTGACCAGGCTCAATGGGAACGCGCTGTGCTTGTCCCACTTGATTTGGAAGACAATGTTGTTGTTGTTGTTGTTGTTGTAGAGGTCCTACAGGTGCAGCGGGCGGTGCAATTCATTAAAATTGTTATCGAGCTTTGTTTCGAACACCTTCTCAATGCCATCTATCTTCTCCATGGCCTCTTCAAATCTATTTAGCACATCTTCCACCTGTCCACTCATCATTTGCTGAAACTTATCATGTAACTATTTGTTTGTCATGTTCTCCTAGTCAGTCTCGTCGGCTTGTGATCCTGCCATGGTTAGCAGTAATAGAAACACATAAGAATATGATCCTACAGACTACTAAGAAGTGGTGGTAATGGTGTGGTGGACAGTCACAAATCCATCAAGCGATTCTCAAATTCTTACCAGTTCTTACCAAGCAGCAGGTGGTGATCAGCAACCGTTGTAGTCAAAACTCTCAAAGCTTGGATAGTGCGATTACCAGGGAGAGTCAAATGCACGACGTAGATGTATGTGGAGCTGGGAAGGCTTATAGTATGGTAGCAAAAAGGGTCAGCAATAATCCATTCAGGTATGCAAAGTTGAATAAACGCTGAACGACGGTACTGTGCTGGTCCTAGGCTAGACCGTACTAGAGACACGAGCCTAGAACACTAACAAAATCACGATGCTGCATGTAAACAAGGGAGGAGCACACTCTGAAATTTTTATTCACTTTTTTTGCACTTTTTTCCTCTTTTTTTTGCTCAGCAACAACTTTTTTTTCGAAAAGTATACAAATGGTCTAAAAACTGTCTAGCCAGAATTTTCCAGACTTAGTTTTTTTTGAAACTGGAACTATTTTTTCTACTTCGGGTAGCACGGAATCTCGGGAGTCCTACTCTGTCACGACTCGAATTTTCGCGTGATCTGGAACTCGAAAGCAAGGCAACAAATACTGGACTCGGACTAGGACTGGTGGCGGAGATGAATCTGGTGGAACTCGGACTGGTGGCGAATATATGTAGGGCGGTGGAACACAGACTGCTGGTGAATCTGTGATGGAGGTGGAATCGGATTATCGTGATGGCGGTGGATATGTGGTATATGGTAGTGGCGATGACGATGGTGGTATATGGCAGTGGTGATGACGATGGTGGTATATGGCAGCGGTGACGATGATGGTGGTATATGGCAGCGGTGATGATGATGACGTGGCGGCGGCGTGACTACTTGTGAACAGAACTCGAAACTCTAAAGGACTAGACACTAAGACTAGCAACTAGACACGACGATGCAACCGCAAACTCAACAATGCAAAACCCTAAAAAGATTATGCAAAGGCTCAGATTGGTTCGGATATGATGAACTAACCCTATTTTTTGGCTTTTTCATGGACTATAGGTACGAAGAACATACTCGATCTAAACTATGGAAAGCTATAAAATCTCACTGAGCAACCTGAAAATCTGATACCACTTGATAGATGCAAAGGTGTCCCATCTTTCAATGAGATGGTATCGTTTTAGAGGAAGTCAACTTTGACAATCCGACTACGAACGTGCGAGGACGTCGCGCCTTAGCAATCGCTAAACCAACTTCGAGGGGTTATTGACCATGTTGGAGCACGATCAACCTGACCACGAGGGTCTGTTTCCTGCGAGCAAACGAAGAACAAGCAAGAAACTGATGAGGACATCAATACAATTGTTACACCCACAGCCCCTGCTGCTATACATACTGGACCAATTACTAGAGCTCGTGCACGCCAACTAAATTACCAGGTACTTTCGTTTCTTGGTAATGATTCTAATGTTCATGAGAATATGATGCTGCCTAAATTGGATACATTTGTTTTGCTTACAAATGAAGGGCCTAGCTTGGAGAAGGATGAACATTGGAGCAAGAACAAGCATGGAGATGATGGCATGCGCAAGGGGAACAAGAACGGAGTTACAAGTGATGATTTCAGGACTTTGAAGCCACCATAATGGGTGCATGAAGCCTTGGACGAAATATACAAGATGCCACTTCATAAATTTCGTCCCGAGGCTATTTTAGGTGCTGCGTCACCTTATTATTGGGCCAGGCCCATGTAATTTCCAAATACATAAGTATAGGCTATTTTTAGAGTCCGTATGTGTGGGAAAACAAGAGATAGGGTTGATTTCGGACTCCTCCACCAAGGGCCACGAAATTCCCCCCCTCTTCCTCCATATATACAGCCCTTAGGGCATCGTTTAGACTTTGGGTTTTGTTTAGATTAAAAGTTCGCCATAGCTGCAACTTCGCGTACTTCGTTTGTGTTCAACGACCAGACAAAGGCGTCACAGAACCCCACCTTGATCAATAAAGCTTTCATCTTATATTCGCAATATCCAGATTGCAATCTTAGTTTCTTGCTTGTTCTTCGTTTGCTCGCAGGAAACAGACCCTCGTGGTCAGGTTGATCGTGCTCCGGCGTGGTCAATAACCTCTCGGAGTTGGTTTAGCGATTGCTAAGGCGCGACGTCCTCGCACGTTCGTAGTCGGATCGTCAAAGTCGACTTCCACCAAAGCAAAATCCACCATCTCATCGAAAGACGGGACACCTTTGCCTCTATCAAGATGATGAGGACATCAATACAATTGTTACACCCACAGCCCCTGCTGCTATACATACTGGACCAATTACTAGAGCTCGTGCACGCCAACTAAATTACCAGGTACTTTCGTTTCTTGGTAATGATTCTAATGTTCATGAGAATATGATGCTGCCTAAATTGGATACATTTGTTTTGCTTACAAATGAAGGGCCTAGCTTGGAGAAGGATGAACATTGGAGCAAGAACAAGCATGGAGATGATGGCATGCGCAAGGGAAACAAGAACGGAGTTACAAGTGATGATTTCTGGACTTTGAAGCCACCATAATGGGTGCATGAAGCCTTGGACGAAATATACAAGATGCCACTTCATAAATTTCGTCCCGAGGCTATTTTAGGTGCTGCGTCACCTTATTATTGGGCCAGGCCCATGTAATTTCGAAATACATAAGTATAGGCTATTTTTAGAGTCCGTATGTGTGGGGAAACAAGAGATAGGGTTGATTTCGGACCCCTCCACCAAGGGCCACGAAATTCCCCCCCTCTTCCTCCATATATACAGCCCTTAGGGCATCGTTTAGACTTTGGGTTTTGTTTAGATTAAAAGTTCGCCATAGCTGCAACTTCGCGTACTTCGTTTGTGTTCAACGACCAGACAAAGGCGTCACAGAACCCCACCTTGATCAATAAAGCTTTCATCTTATATTCGCAATATCCAGATTGCAATCTCAGTTTCTTGCTTGTTCTACGTTTGCTCGCAGGAAACAGACCCTCGTGGTCAGGTTGATCGTGCTCCGGCGTGGTCAATAACCTCTCGGAGTTGGTTTACCGATTGCTAAGGCGCGACGTCCTCGCACGTTCGTAGTCGGATCGTCAAAGTCGACTTCCACCAAAGCGAAATCCACCATCTCATCGAAAGACAGGACACCTTTGCCTCTATCAAGTGGTATCAGATTTCCAGGTTGCTCGGTGAGATTTTACAGTTTTTTAGTAGTTTAGATCGAGTCTGTTCTTCATACCTATAGTCAACGAAAAAGCCACAAAAAATTAGGGTTAGTTCATCATATCCGAACCAATCTGAGCCTTGCATAATCTTTTTAGGGTTTTGCTTTGTTGAATTTGCGGTTGCATCGTCGTGTCTAGTTGCTGGTCTTAGAGTCTAGTCTTTTAGAGTTTCGAGTTCTGGTCATAAGTTGTCACGCCGCCGCCGCACCATCATCATCGCCCCTGCCATCTACCACCACAGCACCGAATCCGTATCCATATACCACCACCAATCCGTGTCCATATACCACCACCGATCCATATCCATATACTACCACCGCTACCACCACCGCTGCCATATACCACCACCATATATCCACCACCAATCCGAGTTCTTTGCTTATTAGGTTTGTTTTCGGGATCCATCTAGATTCCGATTCGTGTTTCCTTGCCGGAGTAGGTTTCGGAAAAAAAAAGAGTCGGGTATCCACGCTCCGTTTAGGCCCAAAATTTTTCGAAAACGCATTTTTCGAAAAAATTTCTGGCTATCCTATTTTTAGGTGTTTCTGAGTGTTTTGAGACAGGTGCCATTATAGGAAGTTTTTTTTGACCCGTTTCCAGTTTTTGGGTCCGGGCAGTCAAAAAAAAATTTTGGTCGAAAAATTTTCGTGCCCATCCTGTCAGTTTGAGCTAAGAAGAGTTTTGAGACACTCGCCATTAT
>NC_041390.1:293335863-293336757 GCF_002162155.2 Triticum dicoccoides
CGAAAAAAAAATTCCAGAGTGTGCTTTTCCCTTGTTTACGTGCCGCGCCGTGATTTTGTTAGTGTTCTAGGCTCGCGTCTCTAGCACAGTCTAGCCTAGGACCAGCACAGTACCGTCGTTGAGCGTTTATTCAACTTTGCATCTCTGAATTGATTATTGCTGACCCTTTTTGCTACCATATTATAAGCCTTCCCAGCTCCACATACATCTACATCGTGCGTTTGACTCTCCCTGGTAATCGCTCTATCCAAGCTTTGAGAGTTTTTGACTACAACGGTTGCCGATCACCGCCTGCTGCTGGGTAAGAACTGGTAAGAATTTGAGATTTGCTTGACGGATTTGTGACACCCACCACCACCACTTGTTCGTAGTCTGTAGGATCATATTCTTGTGTGTTTCTGATAGAGGCAAAGGTGTCCCGTCTTTCGATGAGATGGTGGATTTCGCTTTGGTGGCAGTCGACTTTGACGATCCGACTACAAACGTGCGAGGACGTCGCGCCTTAGCAATCGCTAAACCAACTCCGAGAGGTTATTGACCACGCCGGAGCACGATCAACCTGACCACGAGGGTCTGTTTCCTGCGAGCAAACGAAGAACAAGCAAGAAACTGAGATTGCAATCTGGATATTGCGAATATAAGATGAAAGCTTTATTGATCAAGGTGGGGTTCTGTGACGCCTTTGTCTGGTCGTTGAACACAAACGAAGTACGCGAAGTTGCAGCTATGGCGAACTTTTAATCTAAACAAAACCCAAAGTCTAAACGATGCCCTAAGGGCTGTATATATGGAGGAAGAGGGGGGAATTTCGTGGCCCTTGGTGGAGGGGTCCGAAATCAACCCTATCTCTTGTTTCCCCACACATACGGACTCTAAAAATAGCCTATACTGATG